>NC_053026.1:567378853-567490333 GCF_003073215.2 Triticum urartu | reverse complement strand
AGATTTGTCTAGATACGGATGTATCTAATACTAAAATGTAACTAGATACATCCGTATTTAGACAAATCTAAGACAAGAATTTTGGGACGGAGTGAGTATTACATATTGCTTTCTTTAAAAGAGAATTATTCTGGCTTGCAAGTTCTCTAATGCAGGACAAGTGGTCTACTGCAAAAAGGGACTATTATATCACTAAGCTGTTGAATGACTCATACCGGTCTATATCACAGTTAAATATGGAAAATCTCAAGCCAACTCCTCGAGTCATCTTGAGACTCGGGGGCTACAATGACATGACTCGACAGAATTGGCCGGTTTCATTGAATTCAAGAACTCGGGGTCATTGGAGGGAAAAATAACCCAGCCCCAGAGGCTATTACCTTATTAGCAAATGTTTAAAGGTCGTCAGAAAATTTCTGGCTTAAAAAGAAGGATTCCGGTTCAAAATCCGGCTCAAGGAAAATCTGTCTCACACAAAGCGCTGAAGTTCTCAATATCCAGTTTAAAATCTGGCTCAAGGTAAATTGGTCTCTCACAAAGCTTTGAAACTTTCAATATCCGGTTTGAAAATATGGTTCAAAAAGAATTTATTTCTCGCAAGTTCGAGTTCTCAGAAAAAATAAAGGTTGCCAAAGAGAACTTGCTGTCATGATGCACGGTTCAAACATGGGTATCCTGCCTTATGGGTTTATCTTATTTTGGTCACATGGGGGCTTCCTGTTCATTGAGCGAAGCTATGATTACCATTTGATCCGGCTTATATGCCATGCTTACAAAACACTTGGGGGCTTGCTACCCAGGTTAAAGGGGGACCAAAGAGAGTCTGTTGCAAAGCACAACTCAAACATAGGTGCCCATTGAGCACAGCTCAAAAATATTGCTTGGGGGCTCTTTTGTTCTAAAGAACAAAGAGTTTTTATAACCCTTGTAATAGGCTTAAAAGCCAGGCCTAGAAGCCAGGTGTATTCACCTAAAACCCCGGGTTATCTTGCGTTTTTAAGTAAGCCACTCTGCCCAGGTAATCCTGAAATGACCCGCCGAACGTTTGACAAGTCAATCTTAAGCAGACACTGAACTTGTCAAAGTTAAAACGACGATTGGTTATGTGAGTTCCATCTTACAAGGTTTGTATATAGGTTTAACTCAGTGGCTGTGCAGCCCGTGAAAGCACTCGATTTTCGGCCTGGCAGCCCATGAAAAGCCTCGTTTTTTCATTTGTTTTTATTCGACAGATTTTTGAGTTTTATCTAATGAGGCTTATAATGCTTTATGATTACAATTCACCGGTTTATTAACCCGACCTAGTTTTTGACTATAAATTGACCAATATATAATAAGAAAATATCCGGTGTTTATTAACCCGGCCTGGCTTTGGACTATAAGTCGCCAGCACATCATGATGTTAAATTCCTTAGAAACATTGTTCTATAAGGTTTGTGATATTACCCCTTCCGGTTTACGATATTATAAGCCGACCATATGTAACAATGGGGAAAGAACATTGCGTGTTCAAATTTTTGGGTTATCACCCTTACTTCACAGGTATGATAAGTCGGTGGTGTGAGCAAATATCACAGGTATGATATTTTGTTCTGATTATATACGGTTATGATTAAACCGGCCCTGGCTTTTGACGTTAAATCGCCAGGGCATAGGTTGTTTAAAACTCGATGCAGGATTTGCAGAGCTATGACTTACATAAATGATTAAGCTCAAGCCCATCATCAAATGGGTTATCAATTATTTATTTTCACAAAGGCTATAAAGCCACCGGGTTACAAACATCCCGGATTACAATGGATGCGCATTAAGTCGCTATCGGCCAAGAGCCACTGAGTATTTAAACTCCAGATTTACTTGTCAACCGATAAGGTATTCAAATCTTTAATAGCCAAACTTGGTTGGTTTGTCAGAATGATATTGAATGATGGGTATATCCCCGACACCGGATTATATTATTATTATTCAAATCTTGAATAGCCAACATGGCTGGATTTTTATTATGGTTATTAATAACCAATAGTATGATTGAGGTTTTCAAAGTCGCTTCAGCGCAATGGCTATTATTTTATCAATGGATATAATTTATTCTACAATGGAAGGAATAGTCCCGAGTCGCTGCAGGCTTACGACCCGGCACTTGGGGGCTACATTATTCAAATTGAGATTACATCAAATATGCAAGTCCCATGTCACTGCCAGCATGCACCATGGCACTTGGGGGCTAATGCAAAGTCATTTTTTGCTCACCTTATTGAAGACCCGACTCATCACATTGTAATGAGACGGCCCTTGGGGGCTACCAATTGCTCCTGTCAACAATTCAAGGTACACATGTCTTAAATCCATTATATTGAAAGGTCCACTACTCAGTTGGAAGAGTACAAAGCTTTTAACCTTATGGAAGTGGGTTCGAGCCCCATGGAGAGGATTACATCATATGATATTATTTTCAATGAAGTATATATAAAGTCCCAGCTCAGTATTATCTTACTGAGCCGGCCCTTGGGAGCTACACGTTGTTGTTCAAATCTACATGATCATATCTACAAAGACCCTGCTCATTATTGCTTAATGACCAGGCCCTCGGGGGCTACATTGGTTGAATTTTTTATGGGCATCAGGCAATTACAAGTCCCAGGTTGCTGCAAGCATGACAACCCGACACTTGGGGGCTACTTATATGGAGTATTCAGTCTTTACTAGTGACTGAGATGAACAAACATGGATTTCTTCAAAGTGGCAGTATTTATATGGAAGCAAGTCTTAAGTCATCACTTTGTTCTTCTCAAGACTTGGGGGCTACAGGTAATATGGATATAAGGGAGAAATATCTTCCAATTTTTAGTTTTGAGCAAACCAGATTGACCCGGTGTCTCCAACAATCATGACACGGCATCACCAACAATCATGACTCGGCGTCACCAATAACTATGACCTGGCGTCGGCAACAATTATGACCCGGTGCTATCAATATTTATAAACCGGATATTTTGGCAATGATAAACCGACAAGTTCTACAAGCCGGCTGAAAATCAGATGAGTATTTCAAGACCAATATTTTTGTTAAGCATTGGGAGTTAAATCAAATATTCTTCACAATATATTTCTGTGAGAAGCCAATATTAGCAAATTGATTATGAAGCTGGTCTATTGACCCGGACTGTCCAGAAGACGGAAATGACAAGGACTTAAGGATGATCAGGTGTCGGCTTACAAGAATTTTTAACACGGAGCACAACCTGTCAAATTTGTTCTTGTGTTTATTTTCAGGATCAGTTTAACATGGATAAATCCAAATTAAACTAGGGGCTAATGTCGGGGATATACCCCGTGGTATGAACCGGCCGGAAGTATTACCCGACGGGACTTGGAGACTCACTAGTAACCTGCCCTAACTTGGCGACTCACGAAGTGACCCGCCCGGATCTCTCCACTCACTGATGACCCAGCTGGGCCTGGTGACTCATTGGCAACCCGATAGGTGGGTCAGAGGAGCGACAAGACCCGGAGGCCTAGTAGGCACCTCCGCGTTCAGCACACGTTCAACATGATGACGTCCCTCAAGCTCTTGATCCTGTTGAGGACGAGGGAGAGTTTTGTCAGCACGACGACGTGTTGACGGTGATGATGAAGTTACCGGCACAGGGCTTCGCCTAAGCAAACAACGATATGAATGAGGTGTGTAAGTATGGAGGGGGGCACCGCACACGGCTAAGAGAAGACTCGGTGTGCCTTTGGGGTGCCCCCTCCCACGTATATAAAGGAGGGGGGAAGAGGAGGCCGGCCCAAGGGGGGCGCGCCATAGGGGGAGTCCTACTTGGACTCCCGGTAAGTAGGATCCGCCCCCCCCTTTCCTTTTCCAACTAGGAGAAGGAGGAAGAGGAGATAAGGAAGGAGGGGGCGCCGCCCCCACCCCTTTTCCAATTCGGATTGGCAAGGGGGGCGCGACCTCCTGGCCGGCCCTCTCTCTTCTCCACTAAGGCCCATGGTGGCCCATTAACCTCCTGGTTGGTTCCGGTAACCCCCGCTACTCCGAGACTCGTCCGAATCAACCTGAACCATTCCGGTGTCCGGATGTAACCTTCCAATATATGAATCTTTTCCTCTCGACCATTTAGAGACTCCTCGTCATGTCCGTGATCTCATCCGGGACTCCGAACAAACTTCGGTCATCAAATCACATAACTCATAATACAAATCGTCATCGAACGTTAAGCGTGCGGACCCTACGGGTTTGAGAACTATGTAGACATGACCGAGACACATCTCCGGTCAATAACAAATAGCGGAACTTGGATGCTCATATTGGCTCCTACATATTCTTCGAAGATCTTTTATCGGTCAAACCGCATAACAACATATGTTGTTCCCTTTGTCATCGGTATGTTACTTTCCCAAGATTCGATCATCGGTATCATCATACCTAGATCAATATCGTTACCGGCAAGTCTCTTTACTCATTCTATAATACACCATCCCGTGACTAACTCATTAGTCACATTACTTGCAAGGCTCATAGTGATGTGTATTACCGAGATGGCCCAGAGATACCTCACGGATACACGGAGTGAAAAATCCTAATCTCGATCTATGCCAACTCAACAAACACCATTGGAGACACCTGTAGAGCATCTTTATAACCACCCAGTTACGTTGTGACATTTGATAGCACACAATGTGTTCCTCCGGTATTCGGGAGTTGCATAATCTCATAGTCAGAGGAACATGTATAAGTCATGAAGAAAGCAATGGTGTCGGTGGAAACGACACTTATGGGGTCACTGGGATCCCTTCTACGGTTGGCGGGCGCGAATTTGTGCGAAGAGCGGGTCTGACAGGAAGCACACGGATCGTTTACACAGGTTCGGGCCGCGAAGATGTGTAATACCCTAGTCCTGCTTTGGTGGGTGTATTTGAGTGTTCTTGTGTTCTTGAGCTAGCTACGGGGTGCAACCTTGCCCAAAAGAGCCGAATCCCTCTCTTGTCACCTCGGGCCTCCTTTTATAGGAAAAAGGGGTTGCCACAGTGGCACACAGGAGGTGGAAAAGTCTACAGTTGACAAGCCTATTGCCTGGGACCGTCGGACAAACGCATTTAATGCGCTGCCGACGTGCCCTCCTTGCTTTATCGGGGACGCTAGGTAAGCACGTCCCATCTGTCGCCGCCTCACCTGGCCTCGACACATGTCCGAGCTGATGAGGCATCGTGGCGCCATGTTGGCTGGCTGCTGGGCTGGCGCGGTGGTGGAGCCTTCATGAAGGCTCGCATGCCGCAACACAGGTGCTTGTTGAGTCGGTGTAGAGGCCGCCCGTCGCCACGCAGGTGCCTGCCCAGCTGGTTGAGCTAGCAGCTGCTTGGGGACAATGGTGGAGTCTTGGCTGGCGCAGGCCTGGCAGTGGCCCTGCTGAGGCCCTCGGCAAGGGTGCTGCTGTGGCGTTGCAGTTGTTCCTGGCAAGGGTCTTGCCTAGGGTCTTGTGGATTTCCTCGGCTAGGATCCCGCCGAGGGTTGCCGTCTTCTGGTCCTCATCTGATATCACGTGTTTATGATCTTGACGAAGATTTTCATGCCACCACAGAGGCGCCTCCCGAGCCTTGGTTCCAATGTAGTTGGTTGGGTTGGAGCCTGTGGGCTCAAGGGTGGCTCACTCCGTTGGCATCGGGCAAGTTGCCCCGGCAAGGCTCTTGCCAGGGCTGCGGAGGCTACCTCTACAAGGATCTTGCCGAGGGAGTCCACTTCGCCCTCTTGCTCTCCTGCGCTTCTGGTCTTGGCGTTGCCTTGGTTGTCTCATACTTCGGCTTCCCTCCTCTGCCCTGCTAAGTGTTGTCGTGGCGCGTGACTCTGACTGCCTGTGCACAATTAAAGGGGTCAAAAGAAGAGCCCCTACTTTTGTACACCGACAGGAGCCCCCGGGCTTGGGCCACACATAAGCGCACCGCGTTGTTGGGCTAGGCCTAGAACGGTGCGTGGGCAGGTGGGGCGGATTTTACCGCAGTAACTTCTCGTCCGCTGCGTTTCCCCACGACATGCGTTGAACGCGCGACATTGAGGGTCATGCGTGACGTGGGGGTCATGCGTGGGGCGGTTTCCGCACGCATGCGTCACATCATGGTAAAGAGGCAGCTCGTGCCTTCCCCGTAAAAAGAGGGAGGCGCAGGGGCGCAGCTCATTTACTTGGGTGGACTCGGGTCGTGGTCTTCAAGGCGTTAGTACCCCACGATCACGGGGTGGGGAACGGTCGCCTCACCCGTCCCCTCAATTCTGCTCGCTCGCCACGTGTCCCCCATGCAGGTGGCAGGTGGTGGAGGCAGGAAACCAGGTTGTCGCTGATTGGGGCAGCGGGTCGGTCTTGATTCCCTGCGCCTCTAGTGGATGGATTGGTTGAGTGTGGTGGCCGAGCCTCGACCTCGCCCCTTTATAAGGAGGGGGAGGGGATGTCATCCCACATTCTCCCAGCATCCATCCTCCATTCACTTCGGCTCCTTTCTTCCATCAGCCATGGCGAGAGGAGGCGCCGGCCCTTCGACGGTGGCGGCGAGGGCTGCTGCTCGTCAGCGCGTCCCTCCTTCCCAAGAGCTCGTGGCGGCGGAGCCGGCCACGAGAGGAAGGGGAGGGGCGAGGCCGAGGTCGCCGTGGTGCTCGAGGGAGAGGGGGACAAGGCGGTGCATCAGCCTCGCCTCCGCCAGCGATGCCTCCCCCGATGCAGGGCCATGTCGGGGACCAGCCTCATGAGTTCTTCATCAGGCTGCGCCGGCCACCGCGTCGCCACCTCTGTCTCCGTACCCCATTTTCTCAGGAGATGGAGCTCAATCCACCCAGACCCTCAGGTTGCACATGAGGGGCTGCGGGAACAGCGGTACGCGGCTCGACGTTGACTTCCCCGCTCCTCACGTCACGTACCTCCGCCGCGGATGGAAGACGTGCACTCGCATCCACAGCCCGACGGCGAGGCTTGTCCTCTACTTCAAGTTAATGGAAGGCAGCCTGCTCTCCGTCAAGGTCTTTGGAGATCTTGGAACTCGCCTGAAGTGTTGGGTGGAGAGCTCCTCCGACGATGAAGACTCCTCTTCAAGAGGGAGTGATGAGGAGGATAGCGACAACGACGACGAGTGCATCGAGCGGGGTCACGTCGACCTCGTCTCCGACTGACCGCGTCGCCCCGCCCTACATCGTGCGGCCTGCCGAGGGCCTTCCTCGTTAAGCTCTCCATTGGGGCGCTCCCTGCAATCTCCTTGGGCGGCTGGCATAGGAGGGCCGGAGAAGGCGAAGAAGGCGGGTGGCGGTCATCAAGTCGGAGTACGCGGGCACCGATGCCTTCGCCGCGTATTGCCAGCCCGCTGCCTCATCTTCCAGCTCCCCTCCCGGCATCGGGACGTTCCCTTGGTTCCTTCTGCTCCTTGCACCTTGCCTAGGCGCTCTTTTTTCCCTCCTGCCATCTTGTTCCACCTTCTGAGGAGAGGGACAAGAAAGGGATTACGGGCATCTTATCTCTTTTTAGTTTGTAAGCCTGCGGGCACTTGTCAGATTTAGAATTTGTAATCCCCTTGCCCATGTTTTTAATTCCGCATGAACTGTACCTGTATGGTATGTTTTTAATGAAAAAGGATGCTTGTCGGGTTCTCTGTGCGTGAGCGAGGCCCATGCCAAGGAACGAATCCTTGTTATTTTTAAGATAAACATTGTCGCCCGGCAACAAGCCTTGTCATTCCCTGACTTCAGTCAACCACTCTCACGTTTTTGGCGGAGGCAGGGCAAAGTAGAGTTAGGCCCTTTGTTTATTTCCTTGCCACCGCGTCTACGACCCGGTTCTGTCCCAGGGACTTGGGTACAAAAAAAGGGGAGCACGGTGGTCTTGGAGCAAAACAAGGTTTCATTTGTCCCAGTTCTATATGGAAATGCACAACAGGGGGATGAAGGACTTATCTGAATCCACAGCCCCTGGCAACTTTGGCTTGCCATGGTTAGATCCTTGTGTCTTCAGCCCCCCACAGTCTTGGCCTACCGGGGACGGAGCGCTGGTTCGTTTTCTCTCTCCCAAATGGCTCAGCAGAAGTGTCCACGTGCCCTGCGAACCAAAGAAGACAGAAAGACGCACACTCGACCTCTAGGCTAGGGGTTAGTCGCCGCTATGCACTATCAACCCTAACCGAGGGAGATACTTCACCTAGCATGCATGCTAAAACTTAGGGCACCAGCGCTTCATTTATTTATACTCAGGGTCTGTGTCTGGCTTTGTACTGAGGGTTACATGCCTTGCCGGCAAGGCTTGTACAAAAGGTGGGTTGCCGGGGGGGCCAGCAACCGCGCCTTATGGGTAATACTTGCGAAGATGTTCAATGTTCCAGGAGTTACTCACTGGAATAGCATCTTTGGTCTCCAGACGGACTATGCCAGGCCTGGTGACTCGTATTACCCGATAAGGGCCTTCCCACTTTGGCGTCAACTTGTTGGAATTCTTGGCCGACTGAACACGCTGAAGAACAAGGTCGCCTTCTGAGGGAGTCTTGGATTAGGGGGTGTTCGGATAGTCGAACTATACCTTCAGCCGGACTCCTGGACTATGAAGATACAAGATTGAAGACTTCGTCCCGTGTCCGAAAGGGACTTTCCTTGGCTTGGAAGGCAAGCTTGGCGATACGGATATTCAGATCTCCTACCATTGTAACCGACTTTGTGTAACCCTAACCCTCTCCGGTGTCTATATAAACCGGAGGGTTTTAGTCCGTAGGACAACATAGACAACAAGAATCATACCATAGGCTAGCTTTTAGGGTTTAGCCTCTCCGATCTCGTGGTAGATCTACTCTTGTACTACCCATATCATCAATATTAATCAAGCAGGACATAGGGTTTTACCTCCATCAAGAAGGCCCAAACCTTGGTAAAACTTCGTGTCCCTTGCCTCCTGTTACCATCCGGCCTAGACGCACAGTTCGAGACCCCCTACCCGAGATCCGCCGGGTTTGACACCGACATTGGTGCTTTCATTGAGAGTTCCTCTGTGTCGTCGCCATCAGGAAGGATGCCTCACCCCGTCTTTAAAGATGGCACCGTTGCTAAGGGAGCTTTGGCTGTCGGCCAAACCCTCCGGCTAGGTGGTTTTCTTATGACCGCCCGTTCGGCTTCTGCGCCGACGATGACCTCTCGGGCCATCGAAAACAATCTTCATGTCAGCTCGGAACTCGCCAAGCAGTTAGATCCAATTGAGCTCTCCTCCATAAACGAGCTCTTGGATCGCTTCGCCGCCCTGGGAGTCGCGACGGATTACGACCAGATTGGGCCTGAACCCGATCTGATAGAGATTAACTCTCCCCAAGTCACCCATCACGTTGTCGTGGTAGAGGGACAGTGCGGCGATCCTTCATCTATCTTAAGGACTCGTTACGTCCGGATTCCCGATCCCTTCAAGCCGGATACCCGCGGAGGGGAGGATATCACTCAAGACCTGAACTTAGAGTCAGGCGACGGACTGGATTCATGTGACAACATCCAGAAATCCAAATTTGCGAATTCGGAAATTCCTCGGCCTCTGAGCCTCAGATGGGGTGAGGCTTTGGATTTAATTTCACCCACCCACCCGAACATTAGCGATCTATCCCAAATTAGGCAAGAGCCCGAAGAAATAGTACATCATTACTGGGCCAGATTCCTCCTGGTTATGAACAGGATAAAGGACTGCCGCAAGGAAGACGCGATTTCATTCTTCTGCAATAATTGCACGGACAAGGGAATCCTCAACGCCATAGGTCGCCGTGATATTACATGCTTCGCTGACTTGGCGTCCATAGTACGAAAGTACTGTGCGATGGAAAGCGCCCGGAAAAGCGAAATAAAATTTTGGGACAATCCGACCCTGAATGCAAACCCAGTCCGAAATAAAAGGGTGCATCATCGCCAAACACCCGGGTCAAAAACCAAAAAGCAAAAACCCTCTACAGGGCATGGAACCATATTGGAAGGATGGCTTAATGGACCCTGTAAAATTCACAGTACAGAGGACGCCACACCAACTCACAGCCTTAGAGCATGTTGGATACTCCGGCAGGTGGCGAAAGTTGGCATAAATCTCCTAATTCTGGACGCCACACAAAGCCACCCCAGAGACACCAATACGGTATTAACAGTCTTCGAGACCTTCGCATCAAATAATATGTGAAAAAGGACACTTCGCAGCCTTGCCGAAGTCTACCAAGTAGCAACAATAAACCCATGGAGTGACACGGCTATTACCTTTAACGCCAGTGGTGAACCTAAATTCCGAACAGCCCGAGCACCAGCCGCATTGGTCCTCAGTCTAATAGTGGACGGCTTTCGTCTTACCAAGGTACTCATGGACGGCGGCAGCGGATTGAACCTCATTTATGAGGAAACTCTTCAAAAATTGGCATAATCCCTTTAGAGGAATAATCCCCAGTCGGGAAGCACGCTGTACAGGAAAAATCACACTAGATGTGGTGTTCGGAACGCCGGATAATTACATGTTCGAAGAGGTCACGTTCCATGTGGCCCTGTTCAGCAGCGGTTATCACGCTCTGCTAGGGCGGGAAGTGTTTACAATCTTCCAAGCAATACCCCATTACAGGTACGTGAAGCTCAAGATGCCCGGGCCCAACGGGATCATCACTCTCGCTAGTGATCCGGACATAGCACTCCGCGCCGAAAACAAGACAGCTGCACTGGCCCTTGAGGCACTATCCGAAGCCCTAGCGGCTGAGGAACTGACTGCGCTGTGCTCTACGGTGAATAGGGACGATGTGGTACTCGACAAAAGACCCAAGTCCACCTCCTTTAAACCAGCGGGCGAAATAGTCAAATTCCAAGTCCATCCAACGGACCCCAATAAAACAGCTTCCATTGGGGCACAATTAAACCCTGACGTAGACGCCGCACTGCGAGAGTTCCTACGAGAGAACTGGGACATTTTTGCCTGGCACCCTTCAGACATGCCAGGAATCCCACGCAGGCTGGCCGAGCACAGCTTAAATATCCGAACAGGATTCAAACCTATCAAACAGGCTCTTCGGCGTTTTTCCGAACCTAAGAGACAGGCCATGGGAGAGGAGCTAGCAAAGCTATTGGAGGCCGGATTCATCAGAGATATAAAACATCCGGACTGGCTAGCAAACCTGGTGATGGTACCAAAGAAGGACAAATCCTGGCGCCTGTGCGTTGACTTTAAAGACCTTAACAAGGCTTACCCAAAGGATCCCTTCCCCCTCCCCCGCATCGATCAAATCATCGACTCTACCACAAGACACGATTCGTTGTGTTTCCTCGATGCATATTCCGGCTACCATCAAATTAAGATGGCAGAATCAGACCAAGCCGCAACGACATTCATCACACCATACGGCCCTTTCTGCTTCAACACAATGCCCTTTGGGCTTAAAAACGCCGGCGCAACATATTAGCGCATGATTCAGACATGTCTGGCAAACCAGATCGGCAAAATAGTGGAGGCATATGTAGATGATGTGGTCGTCAAAACAAGACATGTCGAATCTCTAGTAGATGACTTGAGGCTCACATTCGATAACCTCCAAACATACGACATCAAGCTCAACCCAGAAAAATGCGTATTCGGCATTCCAGCCAGAAAGCTCTTGGGCTTCATTGTATCCGGTAGAGGAATTGAAGCAAACCCAGCCAAGATCCGAGCTCTGTCGCAACTGGATATCCCAAAGGACCTCAAACAAATACAGAAGTTAACCGGATGCGTGGCGGCTCTAAGCCGCTTTATCTCCCACTTAGGAGAAAAGGCCCTACCCCTTTACCGCCTCCTTCGGCGCACCAAACACTTCGAATGGACGGATGCAGCCACGGCCGGACTCGACGAAATAAAAGCCGTCTTGGCAACAAACGCAGTCCTGGCCGCGCCAAACCCTGGCAAACCAATGCTATTGTACATCGCAGCAACACATCAGGTTGTAAGCACAGTACTCATTGTCGAACAAGAAAAGGACGGACACAAATTCTGTTGGGGAACGTTGCAGAAAACAAAAATTTTCCTACGGTTTCACCAAGATCCATCTATGAGTTCATCTAGCAACGAGTGATCGGATCCATCTACATACCTTTGTAGATCGTGAGCGGAAGCGTTCAAAGAACGGGGATGAGGGAGTCGTACTCGACGTGATCCAAATCACCGGAGATCCTAGCGCTGAACGGACGGCACCTCCGCGTTCAACACACGTACGGTCAGCGTGACGTCTCCTTCTTCTTGATCCAGCAAGGGGAAAGGAGAGGTTGAGGAAGATGGCTCCAGCAGCAGCACGACGGCGTGGTGGTGATGGAGCTGCAGTACTCCGGCAGGGCTTCGCCAAGCTCTATGGAAGAGGAGGAGGTGTTGGAGAGGGAGAGGGAGGCACCAAAGGCAAAGGTAAGAGGTCCTCCATCCCCCCCACTATATATAGGGGGGCCTAGGGGGGGCTCCGGCCCTAGGAGATGCAATCTCCTAGGGGGGCGGCGGCCAAGGGGTGGGGGCTTGCCCCCCAAGCAAGGGGGCGCCCCCCTTTAGGGTTTCCCCCACCCTAGGCGCATGGGCCCTAGGGGAAGTGGCGCCCCAGCCCACTTTGGGCTGGATCCCTACCCACTTCAGCCCATGGGGCCCTCTGGGATAGGTGGCCCCACCCGGTGGACCCCCGGGACCCTTCCGGTGGTCCCGGTACAATACCGGTGACCCCGAAACTTGTCCCGATGGCTGAAATAGCACTTCCTATATATAATTCTTTACCTCCGGACCATTCCGGAACTCCTCGTGACATCCGGGATCTCATCCGGGACTCCGAACAACATTCTGGTTACTGCATATACATATCCCTACAACCCTAGTGTCACCGAACCTTAAGTGTGTAGACCCTACGGGTTCGGGAGACATGTAGACATGACCGAGATTGCTCTCCGGTCAATAACCAACTGCGGGATCTGGATACCCATGTTGGCTCCCACATGCTCCTCGATGATCTCATCGGATGGACCACGATGTCGAGGATTCAAGCAACCCCGTATACAATTCCCTTTGTCAATCGGTATGCTACTTGCCCGAGATTCGATCGTCGGTATCCCAATACCTTGTTCAATCTCGTTACCGGCAAGTCACTTTAGTCATACCATAATGCATGATCCCGTGACCAGACACTTGGTCACTTTGAGCTCATAATGATGATGCATTACCGAGTGGGTCCAGTGATACCTCTCCATCATACGGAGTGACAAATCCCAGTCTTGATCCGTGTCAACCCAACAGACACTTTCGGAGATACCCGTAGTATACCTTTATAGTCACCCAGTTACGTTGTGACGTTTGGTACACCCAAAGCACTCCTACGGTATCCGGGAGTTACACGATCTCATGGTCTAAGGAAAGGATACTTGACATTGGAAAAACTCTAGCAAACGAACTATACGATCTTATGCTATGTTTAGGATTGGGTCTTGTCCATCACATCATTCTCCTAATGATGTGATCTCGTTATCAATGACATCCAATGTCCATAGTCAGGAAACCATGACTATCTGTTGATCAACGATCTAGTCAACTAGAGGCTTACTAGGGACATGTTGGTGTCTATTATTCACACATGTATTACGATTTCCGGATAACACAATTATAGCATGAATAAAGACAATTATCATGAACAAGGAAATATAATAATAATGCTTTTATTATTGCCTCTAGGGCATATTTCCAACAAATTCCCCCTTCAAAGCCGGTCTATTATGTGTCCACTGTCCTCACTCCCTGCAAATCACGGTACCCGCATTATCAAAAGATCACGTACGTGGTATTCATGGCATCCCGGAAGCTACGACACTACTTTCAAGAGTGTTCAATAACAGTAGCATCGGAAGTACCACTTAACGATATTATAAACAACCGTGACGCAACGTGCCGGATTGCGAAATGGGCCATTGAGCTCCTCCCGTTCGACATAACTTATAAGCCACGGCGAGCCATCAAGTCGCAAGTCTTGGCCGACTTCGTTGCAGAATGGACGGAGGCCGAACTCCCTAAAGAGTACGACACATATTCAAATTGGATCATGCATTTCGACGGCTCCAAGATGTTGGCCGGGCTGGGGGCTGGCGTCGTTTTGACGTCCCCCACAGGAGACACAGTTCAATACGTACTCCAGATTATGTACACAGACTCCAACAATGCAGCCGAATATGAGGCCCTTTTACATGGTCTCCGGATGGCAGTATCCATGGGCATTCAACGCCTAGAGGTGCGCGGGGACTCGAACCTCACAATATCCCAAATAAATGGAGACTTCGACGCTAAAGATCCAAAGATGGCAGCTTACCGCAACGCCGTCCTAAAAATGTCAGCTCGGTTCGAAGGGCTTGAATTGCACCACATAGCCCGGGAAAATAATCAGGCTGCAGATGTCCTGGCACACATCGACGCAAAACGCGATGTAGTCCCCCCCCCAACATCTTCTTGGAAAGGTTGTTCAAGCCATCCGTAGTATGGGAAGGGGAGCCGCACAACAACAGCCTGGACCCAACCGCACTGCCCGACACCGAACATGCTGACACAATCGGCGGCTCTGCCAATGAAATAACACCCTCAGCCCATGTAATAATGGCCGTCATCGCCCCGTGGACAGAACCATTCCTCTCCTACCTTACTAGGGAGGAACTCCCCGAGGACCAAAATGAGGCATGCTGCATAGTGCGGCGATCCAAAGACTACAAAGTCCATGAAGGAGAGCTTTATAAGAAAAGAACTACCGGAGTCCTTCAAAGGTGCATCTCCGAAGCGAAAGGGCGGAACCTCCTGGCTGAAATTCATGCCAGAATCGGTGGTCATCACGCTACAGCTCGGTCCCTTGTAAGCAAGGCCTTCCGTACAGGCTTTTATTGGCCGACGGCCCGGGCAGACGCCCAGGACTTAGTCCAAAAATGCACTGGTTGCCAGCTCTTTGCAAACCAAAGCCATATCCCACCCACTGCCCTCCAAACTATCCCCATCACTTGGCCCTTCGCGGTCTGGGGTCTTGACATGGTTGGACCCCTTAAAGGCGGAACCCACAAGCACAAATACTTACTGGTCATGGTGGATAAGTTCACCAAATGGATAGAAGCTAAGCCTGTTAAGACGGCTGAATCCGGACCTGTGATAGACTTTATATCCGGGGTTGTACACCGTTACGGCGTCCCCCACGGCATCATCACCGATAACGGCACGAACTTTACGGCCGACGAGGTAAAACTCTGGTGCAAAAACATGGGCATCAAGCTCGATTATGCTTCCATCTATCACCCACAAACTAACGGACAGGTCGAACGCGCAAATGGTCTTATCATGAGCGGCATTAAACCCAGATTACTGCGGTCCCTCAAGGAATCTAACACACAATGGGTAGAGGAGCTCGACTCCGTACTCTGGGGGCTGCGGACCACGCCGAATCGCACCACCGGATACACACCATTTTTTATGGTGTACGTCGCAGAGGCAGTTTTGCCTTGCGACATAATTCATGACTCACCTCGAGTGCGCATGTACGAGGAAAGAGAAGCCGAGCTCGATCGGCAGGACAGTTTGGACGCATTAGAGGAGGAGCGTGACATGGCAAAAGCCCGTTCCGCATTCTATCAACAGTAGGCTCGAAGATACCAAAGCAGAGAAGTACGGGCCAAAAACTACAACGTTGGCGAATTAGTTCTACGCCTGCCGGGCAAGAAAAAGGACAAACTCAAGCCCAAGTGGGAAGCTCCCTTCATAATTGACCAAGTCCTGACTGGTGGAGCGTACCGCCTGCGAAACGCATCGGATAACCGACTCGAGCCGAACCCATGGAACGCAGCCCGTCTCCGAAGATTCTATGCCTAGCGCCGGATCCTGTGTTCGTCTCCTTACTCTGTCCATTTTTTATATACTTTCTGTCTTACATTTCTCTCCTTCTCTCTCTTTCCCTCTCTTATAACCTTTAAAGGCTCATAAAGTGACGCGCTATCCGCGCTCCGTAAACCTGGGGGCTTCTTTGAACAGAAGCTTATTTATACAGGCTTCATGCCCAACACATGTGTCAAACTTCCGCATGTACCTTTTATTCACCATTATATGAATCGATATGACTTAAGTTTTGGCCAAGCTGGGTTGCCTGGCTCCTGTGCTTACCCTACGTTCCCGATTATTCGGCTAGGTGGTATAGGGAGCACCTCTGCGATTATTACTGCCGGGTCAGCCGGACGTGTACCTCAGACTGGGTGAAGCCGAAAGCTAGCGTTCTTAAGGGAATATTCAGTCGGTGAACTAAAGATGATCTTTTTCTTATTTATCTACATGCCCCCAGATGTTTTTCCTGCGTTTCTTTTCGCAGCATGGACATGCACTTTAGGGCATGCCTCCCAGGGAAAGGAACCCCTAACGGAACTATTCTCCCTGGAATATGTTTCTTACTAACCATGTAATATAACATAACTAGTCAGGCACTTGTCTGTTCATGCACTAATGACCCATACGCCTGGTCTCCATGCATTCCCCGGTTCTTATATAACCGCATGGGAATTCGGACACACTCCGGACCGTCAGGTCCCGAGGCTGAAGTGAAAAGGTCAGCCATGAAAAATGATCTACAATCCGGCTAGAAGGCATTATAAATGTCAATTAAAGTACATAGTCATTTTGACTGATTGTATTCCTCTTCAATACCATCTAACAGGTTGTCTAATTTACAGTCCTGCTGGGAATACTTTGCGGCCAACTCTACTTGGCCGTATACTAAGCTTACAGGGATCTCCTTCCCATCGGGCCCTATAGGACCGACCTCGGCCATGTGGTTGGGGTCAGCCTTTGAGTACCGCGTCTTCACCATGGCCTAGGCCTCCCTAGCGCCTTGACGGCAGGCCGATATCTTCCACAATCGGAAGCGCCGCCGTGCTCCCTTTAGCTTCTCCGCAAGCTCTCCAAAACCTTAGGGCATGGAGATGGATGGCCACAGGGCCTGGGCGACGCCTTGCATCGCCTGCCGAACTCGATCGAGCAGTTGCGAGAGCTCGGGAAGAAGGTCACCTGTAGAACCGGACATCTCCTCTGCAGGACGACCTGCTAGCACACCTAAAGACATTGCTCTGTTAGTCGACTTCCCTGCCGAACTTTCTTTTAAAGGTTCGTTCAAGCACTTACTAAATATGCCACGCCGAAGCCGCTGATTCTCCTTTACGGAGTCTGACAACTGGGCATGAACATCTTTCAGCTTGACGCCCAGCTTGGTGTTGGCATCCTGGAGATCGTTCTTCTCCCGCCTCACCTTCGTCAGCACCTTCTCACCAGCCTTTAGCTGGCATAGGAGGTGTTGCCTTTCCGGATTCAATCCGGCGCCATCTGCAATTTCATTTGTCAGATTCGCACCCATGCCGTGCTTCGCGAAGTACTTATCTTTCAAAGCGTATATTACCAGAGGGGGTCTCTTTGGGCTCCCCTGCCGCGGCCAGTGCGGCCTCAAGTTGGGCTTTGCACTCTTCCAGCTCCTTGGACAGTAGGGAATTCTTCTCTGTAAGAACCTGCATAACAAATGATCCTTAAATCAGTTATTCTAACTGTTTCAAGTCTCGGGGGCTACTGGTCTATATATAATTACCAAAATTTTCTTACCCGTATGTCTTTCACATATTGCTCCGTGGCTCTGGCTAGACCATTTTGAGCGGCACGGAGGTACGCATCTCCCGAATTGAAGGCATCTAACGCCCCTTGGGAGAAACAAGCATCGCGAATAATTGTCCGGCGGCGCCTGTGGTTCATGGCACTCTCCACCTCAGAGTTGGTGGCAGACAACCCGTCCGCATCCTCCGTCGGAGGAGCGTCTGGCACGCGCCTTGTGTTCGCCTCCGCCTTCGGACCAGGCTTTGGAGCCTGACTAGTGGAGGTGCGATTGGCAGCCTCTCCGGATATAGTTCGGCGAGGTCTCTTTGTCCTAAAGAAAGCACAAGTGCCAAATGTGCCTCGAAGGTATAACACCTAGGATGGGGGGGCGCACCATACCTTTGCGCTGATGCCTCGGTCCGAACTGCACTTCTTTTCTGCCCACGGGGCCCTGCGGCCCCTCGTTGGCTTGTCGCCGCAGGTTCGGCCTTCCGCCTCAAAAACCTCCCCTGCAAAGTTCGGTTGTAATCAAGAAACTGAAAACACGAGAGGGCGGACACCTATTCGGGGTACTGGGACTTTGATCTCAGTTACCTGGGAGGCCGAAATTAGCCCTGGGTAATCAGCCGTAATGGCTACCAAGGCGTTGTCCATACTCAATTGATGGAACACTCCATCAATTAGCTCCACAGATATGTCCGGATCCTCTTGAGAGGCTGGGTCGAGGGACCGTCCTGGGTCCTCGGGTTGTGGAGGAGGGCTGCTTATTTCCTTAACAGCCCGGCGCAGTTCCTGCGTTGAAGTCGTCAGACTAAATATTTAACAATGGGAATACAAAACAGATGAGCAAGTAAATGCGACCACTTACCCAGCTTGGGGGATTGTGCATAGAGAATCCACCCTGTGGGTTGACGCGGAGAAATTCCTCCTCTTCTCCCTTGTACAAAGTGGACAAGATCTTTAGTAGAGCGGCAGCCGAATTCGGCCCCTTACGGCCGCAGCGGGTGGCGTCGTCCTTCCCGCTGAAGTCCCACATAGGGTGGCTTCTATACTGAAGCGGCTGCACCCCCCGCATGATGCATTCAGCCATAACTCCGATCATGGTTAGTTCAGAATGGGCCAACAGTCTTATTCGGCCCATCAGGTAAATGATGTCCCTGTCACTTTCCCTCTGAGGGCTCCGCGGATGCCAGCTTAGGTGCTTCTTTAAGGGAGCACCGTCGAATGCAGGGAGGCCGACCCGGATAGGATCCGGCAGCGGGACGTCTTCTATATAGAACCATTCCGAGGGCCAGTCTTCGGACGCCTTCTTTGGGGTTCCGGACAGATATCCGGTCCCGGTGATGCGCCATACTTCGGCTCCGCCCACTTGATACATTGACCCCTCCTTAGAGCGGGGCACAAGGCAGAATAACCTTTTCCATAGCCCGAAATGAGCCTCGACGCCCAAATACAGCTCGCAGAGGGCTACGAAGCCCGCGATATGCAATACGGAGGCTGGCGTGAGATTGTGTAGCTGGAGGCCGTAGAACTCCAGCAGCCCCCGGAGAAATGGGTGGATTGGAAACCCGAGTCCCCTTATTAAATAAGGGACAAGGCATACTCTCTCTCCTTTGGAGGGATTGGGGGCACTCTCCGCTTGCTTTCCGCCGTTATAAATGGCAAGCCCAGCTCGACCGGGACCATGTAGGCCGGGGGGAGAAATCCCTTGGTCTGGAGCTTCACCAGCTCGCTGTGCGGGACGGAGCATCTCTCCCAGTACCCGGGCTGAGGGCTGGAAGGGCGAGGGGAGGAGTTGTGATGACTGGCCATGGTGGAATGGACCTTCGTCGGATGCGCTATGATGAACACTCGCGAAGGGGGGAAGATGTGGTTTGGATCTAAATCCTCGTCCCCTTAAATAGGGCAGCTCATTTACGCGGCTAGGGGTGTGAATGTAAAAGCACTCAGACTTCTCATATTCATTTGACACGTGGGAAGCGGCCATTATTGGGCGTAGAAGCCAAGGAGCGCAACATCTACACGAAACCGGACTTTATTCAACAGGTACATGGAATTTGGGGGAGAACCCGCCTTGCAATGCCGAAGACAATCTGCGCGCCAGACTCGTTGTCATTGAAGCCTGGTTCAGGGGCTACTGAGGGAGTCCTGGATTAGGGGGTGTTCAGATAGCCGAACTATACCTTCAGCCGGACTCCTGGACTATGAAGATACAAGATTGAAGACTTCGTCCCGTGTTCGGAAGGGACTTTCCTTGGCGTGGAAGGCAAGCTTGGCGATACGGATATTCAGATCTCCTACCATTGTAACCGACTTTGTGTAACCCTAACCCTCTCCGGTGTCTATATAAACCGGAGGGTTTTAGTCCATAGGACAACATAGACAACAACAATCATACCATAGGCTAGGTTCTAGGGTTTAGCCTCTCCAATCTCGTGGTAGATCTACTCTTGTACTACCCATATCATCAATATTAATCAAGCAGGACGTAGGGTTTTACCTCCATCGAGAGGGCCCGAACCTGGGTAAAACTTTGTGTCCCTTGCCTCCTGTTACCATCCGGCCTAGACGCACAGTTCGGGACCCCCTACCCGAGATCCGCCGGTTTTGACACCGACACCTTCCTCAAAGCTTCAGGCATGAACCTTGCGGCTATGGTAGCGGCGCAAGGCTTGCTGGTAGCGTGCTGCTCTCACAGCCGCCCGAAGACGATCCTCCTAAAGGAGTGTTGCGTCATCTTGCCGCAATTGCTCTTACTCAAGCTCGTCGTAAGTGAGCACTCGAGGTGACCTGTATATGAGTTCTGTGGGGAGAACTGCTTCTGCCCCATATACTAGGGAAAAGGGTGTCTGGCCGGTGGCTCGATTTGGCGTCGTTATGATCGAGCAAAGAACCACTGGCAACTCATCAATCCAGCGCTTTCCGCTCTCATGCAAACTGTCAAAAGTCTTTGTCCTCAGGCCTCGCAACACTTCAGCATTTGCCCTCTCCGCCTGGCCGTTGCTCCATGGGTGTGCTACGGAAGCGAAACAGACCCTGCTGCCAAGGTCTTGGGTGTATTGCATGAAGGTGTGGCTTGTGAACTGGGTGCCGTTTCAGTGATGACTATGTTTGGCACACCAAAACGGCACACTAGCCCCTTGAAGAACTTGACGGCTGACTGTGTTGTCACCTTCCTCACTGCTTCCACCTCTGGCCACTTTGTGAACTTGTCGATCGCAACATACAAGTACTCAAAGCCCCTGACAGCGCGGGGGAAAGGGTACAGGATGTCGAGCCCCCAGACCGAGAATGGCCAGGAAAGAGGAATTGTTTGAAGGGATTGAGCTGGTTGATGAAGCTTCTTTGAATGGAACTGACACGCTTCACACTTGGTTACTAGTGTCGTTGCATCCTGGAGGGCAGTGGGCCAGAAGAAACCTTGCTGGAATGCCTTGCCGGCAAGGGCCCTTGACCCTATGTGGGAGCCACATATGCCTCCGTGTATCTCTGCAAACAGCCCAAGTCCTTCCTCCCGGGGAATGCACTTCAATTTCACACCATTCGGTCTCTTTCTGTATAGGACGTCATCGACGAACTGATACATGGCAGACCGACGGGCTACTTTCTCCGCTTCTTCCTGCTCCTCGGGAAGCTCCCCTGTTTGGAGGAATCAGAAAGTATGTTGTGCCCATGCCGGAGCCTGGGGCTCGACGGCAAGGACCAAAGGCGTTTCTTCTGCCATGGGAGCGGTCGTCTCTATGGCCAGGGCTTGACGGCTGATGGTTCCTGGACTAGGGGGTACTCACCACGTCATCTCCCAATCAGTTGGATTGGGCCGAGGACCCCCATGGTCGTATGCTCATGGGCTAGTTCGGACAGCCGATGTATGCACGAGGAAGACTCCACAAGACTTGGTGATCAAGATAAGGACTCCTCTGCACCAGCGTATTCAACTAGGACTCTTGTTATCCTAGGCCTCTGGTACATTATATAAGCCAAGGTCAGGCTAGTCGGTAGAGGATTATTACATTACTCATCGTACCTGGGTTTAGACCACAACATACGATCTCGAGGTAGATCAACTCTTGTAACCCCTATACTCATCAAAGTCAATCAAGCAGAAAGTAGGGTATTACCTCCATCAAGAGGGCCCGGACCTGGGTAAACATCATGTCCCCTGTCTCCTGCTACCATCAATCCTTAGACTCACAATTTGGGACCCCCTACCCGAGATCTGCCGGTTTTGACACCGACAATGGTGCTTTCATTGAGAGTTCCGTAGTGTGATCGACAAAGGATCAATGGCTCGTCCGCAGATCAACTGCGATGCCGGCATCTTCGTCGCCGGCTCGACTGGTCACCTTGACTCGACCGAGGATCGTGCTCCATCTCCGATCGTCATGTTCGGACGGGGGCCTTCATCAACATCAACTCTGATCTCTATCAAGATCATGGAGGAATCATCCTTGGAGCTCGGGGGCTCAACGCCAACATTGCCCTCGGGCGACCGTGCTGTTTTTTCGAACAGCCAACTTGTATCCGCTGCCACCACCTCCTCGAGCATCGCTTTGACGATTCCTTTGGTGGAATTGTGCAGAATTGAGTCTACAACAACCATGCAAAATTTCGTCGAGTTTCGATGGAGGAATCTCAGGAAATCTACGATATACCGAAACCCTGTCAAATCTGAACGGGAATCTGGACGAGTTTAGGGCGTGGTCTCCAGCATCTAGCTCGGACGTCCTTTGGAAGATCCAGCCGTTGATCGGCTGCGGAATTCCTATATCCACCCCTCAAAATTTCAGCTCGATCCGACCGTCCAAACTCCGGGAACCTTCCGATTAGTGCATCACCTTTCAGACCTGTTTTCTGCGCGAATATGGATCCGACCAGAATTCATGTTTCTTTATGAACGTGATATTGGACAACCTTTTTAAAGGAATTTTCTTCTGTGGTATTGTGCGTTGTTTTTAACACATGCCATAAAATTTTAAGCCTTCTTTGAGGCACTCTTCACCATCGCACTGGTGTCACACCAGTCCGGTAACATTGCTCCATGTCTACCAACCTGCGCTAGACAGATCGTCGCTTCATTGAGCCGAGCCTAACCTTATCGGATCATCAGCTCGGCAAGCCGAACAGGAGTTCGGCATCGCAAAGGATAAATCATCACCAACACCTTTGCCCCACGGATTGCACGGGTCAGGCGCACCGACATCGCCGCTCGGTCACTTCATCAATCCGGCATTGACCGTGTCACAAACCGGGGACTTTGCTATTTCTTCATCAACATACTACGGTGACTTCGGCGTCACCAGCCGACCAGCTTCGTCTCGTTAGCTGGACCAGGGGCTTTGCCTCGGTGAGCCCACCTTTGCCAGCATCGCCATGCCGTCGCTTTATCGCCCATCAGGAAATGGGTGTGCGGATCGAGTCCCAATTTTGGAAGTAACCTTTCTTCAGATTGCTACAACAGATAAACCAGGTGCTATTAATCCTAGTATTTTTTCTTGCTTGGGTCTATTTTTCCCAAGGAATTATTACTCTAGTTTGTTTCATCATCTGTACATAGGTCTATCGAATGGTGGCCGCATTAACAATGGTCGCGTGGTGGTTCGGTCAGTTTCCGTATACAGTTCGGCGAATGCCGCATCCGGAACTCAGACTGGCCTGCGAATTCAGGCTTGGCCACGGCTTCACCGCATCACGCCGACGCCCTGCATCGATATGACTTTAGCACTAGGCCACATCTCTTTCAATAAATTATTTTTGCGAAAAGCAATGATCCTTTTTGGACCGCACTACTTTATGTGTGTAGGTGATCGACTTCGACTGCATCACGCGGTTACTTTGGCAAGCCGATGTCGTTCTCCCAATCGGCTCGCGTGATCACCTTGTTGGTCGAATCGCCATACCGACATGTTCGGTTGCCTCGGGGACTTCGGCATCGCTGACAGAGCTCTACTTCATCGAGTGTTCGACACTCTGGCCATATTTATTTTATTACTCACTTTGCATAAATTTTCAATTATGCAACAATTTTTTTTATTATTATTCCTATTATCTCCGGCTTGCACTATTTTCCGTGCACAGGTAAAGGATCCGGGTCGGGTAGCGCTATGACCTCGGCGTACCGACGTACCACGTCACCTCGACTGGACCAAGGGCTTCGTCATTACTTCATTAAGCCACGCCGGGGACTTCGGCGTCACACTGCCGGCCTGCATTGGCCGTGCTATGTCGCCACTTCGGAGTGCCGAGCTCTTTGCTCCGCCACCTCGAGACCGGCTTGGGGGCTAGGACCTTGTACCGCCGTAAGCTCGGGCCGTGCATCGACACCGAGCACATTAACCAGCTAAGTCGCTTCCATGCTTAAATACCTTCAGTTTTAAATTTCGTTCGGTTGGACCGAGCATTATGATTGTCAAAACCTTGTTTGTTGCAAGCAAATTCAAATACCCCGTTTACTTGGGGGGCTTCATTTATGAAGCCTTTCCTCCTGCATATGATTATACTTGTACGGCTTCATTCCTTGTTCGTGTATTACGCCACAATATGCACCATGTTGACTTAAGTGTTTCGCAAGCTGGGTTGCCAGGCTCTTGTGCTTACCCCTACGTTCCCGATTGTTCGGCTAGGCGGTAAAGGGAGCACCTCTGCGATTGTTACTACCGTGTCATCCGAGTCAGTACCTCAGACTGGGTGAAGCCGAAAGCTAGCGCTCTTATGGTATTCAATAATGGTCGGCACACAACGGAACTCATGAGTACAAAAAATCTATTGCACAAGTCTCATAGTAGCAATGAGCAACCGAAGAAAGGTATCGGTGGAGGTACTATTTTCTTCGAAGATGCTTCTTACACTTCGTCAGTAATATAGCATAAGTTCCATGAGCGCACTTTGTCTGTTACAGCCTTATGGCCTGATTGCCTGGTTATCAGAAACACCGTCGATGCTTTCGACAGGTGGAGTACATGATACTTTTCGGTCCTTGACGGGAGAGGGAGAAGCCGACGGTCGGTTAAGACGGGTTTAAAGTTCAGGTGAACACAGATATGATATAAGTACTTCAGTACATAAAATTCTTTTACCCGAGTCACCTGGGGGCTCATAAAATTTATATGAGTTGTTTTATAGTAAATGTGTTTTCTTCTTGGTCGTTGCAAAGTCTTTTTCTACCGCTCCTTTTTCGACTCGAGTGTATGGTCAATAGCCGGATAGCATGTCTTCTCTCTACAAGCCGCTCGAGTTTAGTTTGCTAAACTGATCTCGGAGAAGTACTCCGCCTTTGGGATAAGGAGCTTGAAGCCGTAGGCTAACCCGCGTGAAGTCTTGAGATCGGATGTGTCATGTTAAAGCACGACATAAGCACAATTTTTTTTTCCAATTTTTGGATTGGCACCGAACACTTGATCGTGTTTGGGCGTCAAGTTTTTACTGATGTTTTTTGGTTTTCCAAGCTTATGGCACTTTTAAACTATTTGTGTGTTTCCATCCTATGTCTCGCAGTACAACGCCGGACACCTTTAGAGATTCGGCAAAAACATTCTCGGATATTGCTAAATATGCATCGGTTTCGAATTGTGTCTTCGGTCAATAGTTGGGTTGCCCGACTCCTGTGCTTGCCTCCTACGTTCCACTTTGTTCGGCTAGGTGTGCAAAGGGAGAACCACTGCGATTGTGCTTCCAACTCGCATGGTTAAGCACCTTAGTGGAGAAAGCCGAAAACTGACTGTCACAATAAGTGTAAACTGGTCAGCGATCCGATGAATATGTTAAATGACGGGCCGTTCATAACATTGGCCGAAGTGTTTAGGGCTTGACTTCGGATGTCGCCGAACACTAACCGGGGGCTCATAGCTAGCTTCCCCAGTTTAAAGCTCCTATGACTAAGTGAAAGTTATAAAGCCCGCATATCTGATTGCCTCGTTTCCGCTAACACAACTGCCTTCGGGCACCGAGACGTCGGCTAAGGGTTGTCTTGTTATTGCGGAGACACCCTGCGTAGTATCTACAAAGGGGTATAAGTCGACGATGGGCCACTTTCAACTGATAAACGATCGCAATGGAGTCAAAATAAACATATCATCATCATTTGTATTTAATATACAAGGGCGGCCTTCCGTAATCATCATTATAAAGCCATAAATATGCATCAATTTGACTTAAGATTTTTGCCAAGTTGGGTTGCCTGGCTCCTGTGCTTACCCCTACATTCCCGATTGTTCGGCTAGGCGGTAAAGGGAGCACCTCCGTGATTGTTACTACTGGGTCATCCGAGTTAGTACCTCAGACTGGGTGAAGCCGAAAGCTAGCGATCTTAAAGGATCACATTGGTCGGCAACGACAGAAGTAAAAATTTTGGTTCATTAATACCACAGAGTTCGGGAACTTTCCCCAAACTAAATCCTCAATATTTTCCTCCCATATTGATCGGAGGTGAGGTTTCATGATCATGATAAGCATGATGACCCAAAGAAAGGAACCGATAATGGGACTATTTTCCTTGGAGGATGTTTCTTACATTAAGTAATACCAGCCAACATGCCCATGCGTTGCAATGGGAGAAAACAGTCCTCACACGCCCTTACCCACTGAGTATGGCTAAAGGCCTCACCCTCATGACCATGACATAATAAACATGACTAATACCTCATCCTCAGGTCCACATCCTCCATTTCAATATAACACGAGACACATGTTTTCCGCTTGTCATCTTTGTCGTCCTCGTCGCCTGTGGTCGCGGTACCAGTTGTCACTAACCAAGGTTGGACAATCCAACAGCTGGATTGCTGAGCCGCCTTCGTGTCCGGCGAATATCAAGAGCATTGAACAGAGTATTTTTTATAATCTGGCTAAGCGTTGTACAAAGTATTTTTATACTTTGGCTAATATAATAGGGAAAAGCACACATAATATATATCAGTGTCATCATGTAAATTGAGTAGTTTGTCAGATAGACCATGAAACCTAGTTGGACTCCTCATGCATTTTTACAGGAGTCACTGGGCCGAGTGAGACTGGTCATACATGAAGACACAACAGTTAAAAATATTCCTTTCATATCCTAGTTTAATAAATTGAACTAAAACAATGCATTAAGTGGGCACATTTCAAAAATTCCCCAAGTCTTATTAATAAGTATATATGAAAAAAATATGTTTTAAAAAATATTTTCCTTTTCAAATTTAAAGTTCAAAAAATATTTTTGTTTTTAAAATGTTTGCAAATTTGAAAAATAATCACAATAACTAACCTCCTAGTTTTAAAAAAATTGTTTGTGTTCTAAGAAATACTCATGTTTCAAAAAAATAAAAAGAGAAATATTGTTCTTTTAAAAAATGTTGGAGTTAAAAAAATGTTAACAACTTTGTAAACATTTCACGTTCTAAAATATATTCACTTAAAAAAACCTTTTTCTCTTAGTGTCTGGCGCAAGTGAGCTTAATTTACATTTTCGTGCGGCCAATTAATCACCAAGTCTTGTTTAGTCTAGTGGTAGCATTCTGAACGCTCTAGCGTCAGCAGCTGTGTTCGATTCCTAGCATTGTAGTATTATCTTTTTTGGAATTTTTGTTTCTGTTCGTACACCAATGGGCCGGCCCATTGCGGCTTGT
Source organism: Triticum urartu (assembly GCF_003073215.2). Taxonomy (NCBI): domain Eukaryota; kingdom Viridiplantae; phylum Streptophyta; class Magnoliopsida; order Poales; family Poaceae; genus Triticum; species Triticum urartu. Next base: position 567,463,143 of record NC_053026.1, on the reverse strand, counting down.
GCGTCCTGCGATTTGCTTTTTGACCGAAACAAATCCGGAGAACGGGAAAACTCACGCACGAGGAAACAACAGGGACGTACAAAAATTATCAAGGTCTCACCCTAAACCAAAAAAACTGGAGAAACAATCCTTCCTTTAATATTAAAGATAACATATCTCTCCGCGTACCTTTGTTTATAAAACTGTATGGCCGAATTGCCTTGTTTTCCATAAATCTTAGCCCTTATAACGGCTTTATAAAGTAGGACAAACACTCCCCGGCTTCTGGCCGAGGAGGTTGAAGCCGATGGTCGGTCAACAAAGTTTTGTACAAAGCCGAACCGAGCATTAATGATGTACAGTACTTGGATACGTAGAATCATTACACATAATTTGTGGTTTTACTCTGGATATCGATCCTTAATTCGGCCACCCGTGCTCACATTAAGGCTCGGGGGCTACTGGGCTTCGGGCTTACCATTCACTAATATTGAAAGGGGCGTATCGATCCCCTGATCTGGTGTTGCACTCGACCAGTGTCTCGGGGGCTACTGCATTGACAGTCCAATGTAGAAAATTTAAAGTGCAATATAGCTTTCAAGGAGATTATGATCCCCAGGTTGGTCCCCCACACCCAACCTGAGTCTCAAGGAATTTGCACACCGCCTTTTGTGTCCGGAAGTATTCTGCCGAGCTAGGAGTTGATCCTCATGCCGATTTTGTGAATCAACCTGAGTCTCAGGGGCTACTGGGATCAGCAGTCTTATGTCATCCTTCAGGTGCATCACGGGTTTTAGACCGATACACACCTTGAGGGCTACTAGCTATATATTTCGGCAGATAATAAATTGCACCAATCAAAAATATTGACAAAAAATCGGCCCGCAGTCGGGGTGGTGCACCACCTCGGAAGCAGTCCAGCATAAAGCTCGGGCGCTAGAGACTGGCTCCATAGAGGGCATTTCCGGCATTAAGCTCGATTAAACTCCTTCAACTTTTTTGAACCAAGGTGATTTATGACACCTCGGATATAGTCCGGCGTTGGAGCTCGGATACAGTCCGGCGTTGGAGCTTGGACATAGTCCGGCATTGGAGCTCGGATACATTCCGGCGTTGGATCTCGGATGCGGTCCGACGTTGGTGCTCAGCTGCAAAAGATACCCCGAATGCAGTCCGGCGTTGGAGCTTGGATGCAAGAGGACGCTGCCGCCTGAGAACAACTTCAAACCCGAGGTGTGGCATAAAAATAACAAGGCATTGATAAAGGCTGAGAACTTAAAGGGGCTCCTCGGATACCCGACATGTAAACTCTTAGGATTTGCTTCGGCGATCCTCATGATCGAAGATGGGAGGATTTGTTGAACCAGTTTTCAAGACCGACGACCGAAGATGAAAAACAATTCGGAAGAATCGAGGAGTGTTCCCAACTTGAAGATCGGTTCAGGGGGCTACTGGAGGTGTCCTAGACTAGGGGGTACTCACCATGTTGCCTCCCAATCAGTTGGATTAGGCCGAGGACCCCCATGGTCGTATGCTCATGGGCCAATTCGGATAGCCGATGTATACACGAGGAAGATTCCACAAGACTTGGTGATCAATACAAGGACTCCTCTCCACTGGCGTATTCGACTAGGACTCTTGTTATCCTAGGCCTCTGGTACATTATATAAGCTGAGGCCAGGCTAGTCGGTAGAGGATTATGACATTACTCATCATACCTGTAGGGTTTAGACTACAACATATGATCTCGAGGTAGATCAACTCTTGTAACCCCTATACTCATCAAAGTCAATCAAGCAGGAAGTAGGGTATTACCTCCATCAAGAGGGCCCGAACCTGGGTAAACATCGTGTCCCCTGTCTCCTGTTACCATCGATCCTTGGACGCATAGTTCGGGACCCCCTACCCGGGATCTGCCGGTTTTGACACCGACAACGGCCCGTCGGAGTCTGTCGCTCCTCGGCAGGCTCAGAATCCGCGGCAAGACCCTTGTCGGCGGCCCCTGGGGGCTCAGCGGGAAAGTACTTGCCAGGGCCTGATTTCCTCCATTTGTTCTGCTCCGTTGATGGTTCGACGTATGGTTGAGTTAACCGAAGCAAAAAAGTACCTGGTTCCAAAGGTAACTTGAATGCAGCGCTCTTCGACAGGTAATCGGCAATGTCGTTCTCCACTCGGGGAACGTGCTCCGCTTGTATACTGTCAAAGCGCTCCTCCAGCTTCCTCACCTCATCTACGTAGGCCTCCATCAATGGGCTTTGATAATCTTTGTTAACTTGTCTGACGACAAGCTGTGAATCACCTCTAACGATGAGCTTCTTGACCCCGAGGTCTGCCGCGATCCTGAGGCCGGCAAGCAACCCCTCATACTCAGAAGTGTTGTTGGTGGACATCTCCTTGGGAAAGTGCATCTGGATTACATACTTGAGGTGCTCTCCGGTGGGTGCGACGAGCAGCACACCAGCACCGGCGCCTTGCAGCGAGAAAGCCCCATCAAAGTACATGATCCAGTTGCGACTTGCTTCCTTGCCAGGGAGGGTGGTCTTCTGGATTTCCTCGTTAGGCGTTGAGGTCCATTCTGCAATGAACTCTGCCAAGACTCTACTCTGGATTGTCGAAGTAATTTCAAACTTCAAACCAAAGCTCGAAAGCTCTCAGGCCCACTCCACAATCCTTACGGTTGCGTCTGGGTTGTGCAATATCCGTTGTAACGGGAGGCGGGCGACGACGGTGATTTCGTGTGCTTGGAAGTAGTGACGCAGCTTCCTCGAGGCCATAAGGATGCCGAAGAGCAATTTCTGCACACCAGAGTACCTTGACCTAGCCCCCTACAGGAGGGAGTTGACAAAGTAAACCGGGTGCTGCATCATCTTCTTCTTATGCACCACCTCATTTGATTGCATGGGGCCTGTCCTAATGGCGCCAGACTCCGCCGGGGGCCTTGCCTCACCGGCATCGGGCCCTGCCGCGGGAACCTCTGGCATGCCATCCGCCAGTCCTGCCGTCACTACTGCCTCTTTACCAACCTCCCTCTACACCACTAGCGCGACACTGACCACTTGATTCGCGCCGCCAGATACAGCAGCAACGACTCTTGTGGTTTAGGCACAACCAGTATTGGTGTAGAGGAAAGGTATTTCTTTAGATCCTGCAACACTGCCTCGGCCTCTGGAGTCCACTCCATTGGGTCCGCCTTCTTCAAGATCTTGAAAAATGGAAGGGCACGCTTAGCGGACTTGGAGATGAATCTGCTCATGGTGGCAATGCTGCATGTGAGCCGACGCACGTCCTTGATCCGCTTGGGTGCCTCAATCTTCTCAATAGCCTTGATTTTGTCCGGGTTTGCCTTGATCCCGCGCTGAGACACAAAGAACCCGAGAAGTTTGCCGGACGGAACGCCGAAAGCACACTTCTCAGGGTTCAGCTTGAGGTTGATCTTGCGTAGGTTGGCAAATATCTCTTCTAAGTCTTGTACAAGGGTTGCCTTATCCTTGGTTTTGACCACTATGTCATCCATATAAGCTTCCATATTTCTATGTAGTTGCGGCTCAAACCAATTTGGACCGCCCTTGCGAATGTCGAGCCAGCACTCTTCAACCCGAAAGGCATCCGTAAAAAGCAATACGTACCACATGGGGTGATGAATAATGTCTTCTCTTCGTCTTCCTTTGCCATGAAGATCTGGTGGTAGCCCGAGTAGGCGTCGAGGAACAATAACAGATCGCACCCGGCTGTGGAGTCTACAATCTGGTCGATGCGCGGCAATGGGAAGGGGTCCTTAGGACAAGCCTTATTGATATCTGTGTAATCGATACACAGCCTCCACTCCCCGTTCGCCTTGTGCACCACCACCGGATTGGCCAACCACGTTGGATGGAGCACTCCTCTCACCATGCCTGCCACTTCCAATTTCCTGATCTCCTCTGTGATGAATTCTTGCCGTTCCAAAGCTTGCTTCCTAACCTTCTGCTTGACGGGTCGCGCATGGGGATAGACAGCAAGATGGTGCTCAATCACTATGCTGGGGATGTCGGATGCTTGCCATGCAAACACATCGACATTCGCCCGCAGGAAAGTGACGAGCGCACTTTCCTATTTGCTGTCGAGGGTGGAGCTTATGTGCCGTCCGCCTTAACGGACACCTTCTTGGTCTCCGATGACGCAGCTCTGGATTTCTTGCTCTTGCCGGTGGAACTCTCTGGCACGTCCTCAATGGTAGCACAACACTCCGGAGAGGTGCGCTTGCCGGAGTGGGTGTGAGAGGTCATGCCGGTCTTCTTCTTCCCTCCCAAGATTTCGGCGGCAGGAGCAGGCGCCTTGGAGGCAGCTGCTGCAATCGCTTCCCGGTAGAGTAGGTCGGCGCAAATTAGCGCATCCTTCTTGTCATAGGGAACGGTGATGATGGTCATCGGCCCAGGCATCTTCAACGTGTTGTAGGCGTAATGTGTTGCCGCCATGAACTTGGCTAGTGCGGGCGGTCGAGAATCCCGTTGTAGGGCAAGGGAATCTCGGCTACATCAAAGAAAATCTTCTCTGTCCTATAGTTCAACTCGCCTCCAAATGTCACAGGCAGCGTGACCTTCCCCTGCGGCTGGCTCCTTCCCGGGTTGACCCCTTGAAACATGCCCGTTTCCTCGAGGTCTCCATCAGAAATTTGCAGCCTTTTGATCACAATGGGTGAGATCAAGTTCAGACCGGCCCCGCCGTTAACCAGCATCTTGTTCACCTTGAGGTTGCGTATCGTTGGTGAAACCAACAACGGCAATCACCCGACCGCATTGTGCGATCAGGGTGGTCCTCGGTGTCAAAGATGATGGGCGTGCTGGACCACTTCAGTGGCTTCTGAGCGTCGAACGATGGCTCTGCTGCTGTCATCTCACAAGCCCACTGCTTGAGCTGGCGGTGAGAAGTATGCAGCGAGGCGCCACCATCGACGCACATGGCCTCTGTAGCCTTCTGAAACTCATGCTCGCCAGAATCGTCCTCCTCGTCAAGATCGTCGTCTTCCTGCTTCTTGCCGCGGCCCCGAGCGGGCCTCTCTTGCTGGTTGTCCTTGCCGCGACGACCTCCTTGGCCGCCACGCTTCTTGTCGGATCCATCGGCACCATCCTAGACCTTCTCCTTGTCCCGCCTCTCATATTCGGCTTTTTGCTTTTCAGCAAGCAGCTCAACTTGTCGGCAATTCTGGAGGTCGTGGCCCTTGGTGTGGTGGATCTTGCAATACTTCTTTTCGGAGCCCCCTGGCTTGTCGGTAGCCGCCAAGGCCCGGCAAGCGGCGCACCCGGCAATCTCCTTGTCGGGGTCGTCTTCCTTGGCCTTCTTAGTGGTGCCGATGTCGTCGGATCCCTTGACAATAAGCACGACCTTGCCCTTGCGTTTCCTGTTGCGACACCGACCCTTCTTCGTCGGGGCGGCGGTGTCTTCATCAGTAGAGTCGGTTTCCACACCGGCGTCTTCGCCGGGGTACTTCCTTCCCTCTTCCGCCCGGGCGCATCTGTCGGCCAGAATGTAAAGTTCGACCACGTCCTTTGACCTTGTTCATTGCTAGCTCTTCACGCATCTTGCGGTTACGCACATTCTGATGGAATGCACTGATCACGGCGGCAGGATGAACATCTAGGATGTTGTATTGCACTCGGCTGAACCTCTGTATGTACTTGTGCAGGTTTTCACCTTCCTTCTAGGGAATGATATGCAAATCACTCGCCTGGGCATGAGCTTGGTGGCCTCCAGTGAAGGCACCAACGAACTCATGACACAGGTCCGACCAAGAAGAAATGGAATTCACCGGCAAGTGCATCAACCAAGACATGACATTGGGTTTCAGGGCCAACGGGAAGTAGTTGGCAAGCACCTTGTCGTCACGAGCTCCAGTGGTTGCATCGCGATGGTGTAGATGCTGAGGAACTCTGATGGATGGGTCTTGTCGTTGTACTTTTCACCGACGTCGGGCTTGAACGTGCGGTGGGACAGCCACTGGAACTGCCGCAGCTCACGGGTAAACGCTGGACAACCCACCTCGTAAGGTAGGCCGCTGGAGCCTCCCGGTGCTGGGTGGTCCATAGCGGGCCCCGCCCACCTATCTGACTGGTGGCGCGTACCGCACCGGCGCTCGACGGTGATTCGAGCGTCTTCATGGGATCGCTCCCAAAGAACCTGGCGTTGGTCGCGGTGGGTCCGTGGGTTGGACGACGCTATGGAAATGTTATCACAAGCATCATCACAACGGACAAACATCCACGGTGGCTGGCGTGGAGGAGGAGAGTGAACCGTGGCCGCGGCGCCTCCGGGCCCTCCACCGCTGGCGTGCAGTGGCTCGATGGAGCGCCGGCCTGAGGGCCCGCTGGTCGTGGGTCATCTTTGTTGGTGACGCCGACGAGGCTCTGGATAGTGGCCCTCCACTCGTCGAGCTTCTCCGCAGCAGGAGGGAAGTCGAGGAGCAGCTGTACGTGCGCCAAAGCTTTTGCCGGCGTGGGTGGCGGCGAAAGCTGCGTGGACCATGGCGCGCTTCGACTTCTAACCACGTTAGAAGGAGCTCTGTCACGGCCCGGTGGCTGTGTGCCATTTCCGCCAGCACTTCGGCGGGCATGCTGACCTCCTTCGTCCCACAAATGACGCACATGACTCTCCCCACAGTGGTGTCCAAGGTCACCGGCGTGGTGATGCTGCTCGTCGCACACAACCTGGGAAGAGCATGTTGTGGGCGCCGGAGTAGGCGTCTTGGAGGTCGCCACGCCGCCCATGGGTGGTACGGCGACACTCCCGGAGGGTCCCGCGCCGCCTGCGGGGGGGGGGGCAGCTCCGTCTCTGGATTTCGCGGCGTGTGGCCCATCACCTTGCACACGAACGACGCCGCTCGCCAGGCTCTGACTGCTAGAGCGATGTTGGTGCTCGCGGGTCGCGCCTCAGGTCCGGTCCACGACTGGCCCGCTGCTTGCCCGCACCGGCACGGGCCGTCCGACTCCCAATGATCCGACCGCCGTGGCCGCCTTCTTCTTGGGAGCCATGACGATCAAGAACCGCTAGGCTGACTGCCAGACCAGATTTTCACAACTGCGCCCCCTACCTGGCACGCATGAGATGCGGTGGAAACGACACCTATGGGGTCACCGGGATCCCTTCTACAGTTGGCGGGCGCGAAGTTGTGCGAATAGTGGGTCTGACAGGAAGCACACGGATCGTTTACCCAGGTTCAGGCCATGAAGATGCATAATACCCTAGTCCTGCTTTGGTGGATGTATTTGAGTGTTCTTGTGTTCTTGAGCTAGCTACGGGGTGCAACCTTGCCCAAAAGAGCCGAATCCCTCTCTTGGTCGCCTCGGGCCTCCTTTTATAGGAAAAAGGGGTTGCCACAGTGGCACACAGGAGGTGGAAAGGTCTACAGCTGACAAGCCTATCCTCTGGGACCGTCGGAAAAATGCATTTAATGCGTTGCCGACGTGCCCTCCTTGCTTTATCGGGGACGCCAGGGAAGCACGTCCCAGCTGTCGCCACCTCGCCTGGCCTCGACACGTGTCCGAGCTGATGAGGCATCATGGCGCCATGTTGGCTGGCTGCTGGGCTGGCGCGGTGGTGGAGCCTTCATGAAGGGTCGCATGCCGCCACGCAGGTGCTTGCTAAGTCGGTGTAGAGGCCGCCCGTTGCCACGCAGGTGCCTGCCCAGCTGGCTGAGCTAGTAGCTGCTTGGGGACAGTGGTGGAGTCTTGGCTGGTGCGGTCCTGGCAGTGGCCCTACTGATGCCCTCGGCAAGGGTCTTGCCGGGGGCCCGGCAAGGGTCTTGCCGCGGGTCTTGTGGATTTCCTCGGCTAGGATCCCGCCGAGGGTCGCCGTCTTCTGGTCCTCATATGATCTCACATGATTATGATCTTGACGAAGATTTGCATGCCACCACAGAGGCGCCTTCCGAGCCTTGGTTCCAATGTAGTTGGTTGGGTTGGAGCCTGTGGGCTCAAGGGTGGCTCACTCCGCTGGCATCGGGCAAGTTGCCCCGGCAAGGCTCTTGCCGGGGCTGCGGAGGCTGCCTCGGCAAGGATCTTGCCGAGGGAGTCCACTTCGCCCTCTTTCTCTCCTACTCTTTTGGTCTTGGTGTTGCCTTGGTTGTCTCATACTTCGGCTTCTCTCTGGCTTCCCTCCTCTGCCCTGCTAAGTGTGGTAGTGGCGCGCGGCTCTGACTGCCTGTGCACAAGTAAAAGGGGTCAAAAGAAGAGCCCCTACTTTTGTACATCGACAAATGGAAATAAAACTAAATTATCATTATGCTAAGATAACGGATGGGTCTTGTCCATCACATCATTCTCTAATGATGTTATCCCGTTCATCAAATGACAACACGTGTCTATGGTTAGGAAAGTTAACCATCTTTGATTAACGAGCTAGTCTAGTAGAGGCATACTAGGGACACTCTGTTTGTCTATGTATTCACACATGTACTAAGTTTCCGGTTAATACAATTCTAGCATGAATAATAATCATTTATCATGATATAAGGAAATATAAATAACAACTTTATTATTGCCTCTAGGGCATATTTCCTTGAGTCTCCCACTTGCACTAGAGTCAATAATCTAGATTACATAGTAATGATTCTAACACCCATGGAGTCTTGGTGTTGATCATGTTTTTCTCATGAGAGTGGCTTAGTCAACGGGTATGCAACATTCAGATCTGTATGTATCTTGCAAATCTCTATGTCTCCCTCCTTGACTTGATCACGGATGGAATTGAAGTATCTCTTGATGTGCTTGGTTCTGTTGTGAAATCTGGATTCCTTTGCCAAGGCAATCGCACCAGTATTGTCAAAAAAGATTTTCATTGGACCCGATGCACTAGTTATTATAGATAGATCGGATATGAACTCATTCATCCAGACTACTTCATTTGCTGCTTCCGAAGCAGCTATGTACTCCGCTTCACACATAGATCCCGCCACAACGCTCTGCTTGGACTTGCACCAACTGACAGCTCCACCATTCAATATAAATACGTATCCGGTTTGTGACTTAGAGTCACCTGGATCAGTGTCAAAGCTTGCATCAACGTAACCATTTACGACGAGCTCTTTGTCACCTCCATAAATGAGAAACATATCCTTAGTCCTTTTCAGGTATTTCAGGATGTTCTTGACCACTGTCCAGTGATCCACTCCTGGATTACTTTGGTACCTCCCTGCTAAACTTATAGCAAGGCACACATCAGGTCTAGTACATAGCATTGCATACATGATAGAACCTATGGCTGAGGCATAGGGAATGACTTTCATTTTCTCTCTATCTTCCGCAGTGGTCGGGCATTGAGTCTGACTCAACTTCACACCTTGTAACACAGGCAAGAACCCTTTCTTTGACTGATCCATTTTGAACTTTTTCAAAACTTTATCAAGGTATGTGCTTCGTGAAAGTCCAATTAAGCGTCTTGATCTCTCTCTATAGATATTGAAGCCCAATATATAAGCAGCTTCACCGAGATCTTTCATTGAAAAATTCTTATTCAAGTATCCCTATATGCTATCCAGAAATTATGTATTATTTCCAATCAACAATATGTCATCCACATATAATATTAGAAATGCTACAGAGCTCCCACACACTTTCTTGTAAATACAAGCTTCTCCAAAAGCCTGTATAAAACCATATGCTTTGATCACACTATCAAAACGTATATTCCAACTCCAAGAGGCTTGCACCAGTCCATAAATGGATCGCTGGAGCTTGCACACTTTGTTAGCATGTTTAGGATCGATAAAATCTTCTGGTTGCATCATATACAACTCTTTTTTAAGATATCCATTAAGGAATGCAGTTTTGACATCCATTTGCCAAATTTCATAATCATAAAATGCGGCAATTGCTAACATGATTCAAACCGACTTAAGCATCGCTACGTGTGAGAAGGTCTCATGTCGGTGTCAAAACCGGCGGATCTTGGGTAGGGGTCCCGAACTGTGCGTCTAAGGCGGATGGTAACAGGAGGCAGGGGACACGATGTTTTACCCAGGTTCGGGCCCTCTTAATGGAGGTAAGACCCTACGTCCTGCTTGATTGTTCTGGATGATATGAGTATTACAAGAGTTGATCTACCACGAGATCAAAGAGGCTAAACCCTAGAAGCTAGCCTATGGTATGATTGTATGTTGGCCTACGGACTAAAACCCTCCGGTTTATATAGACACCAGAGGGGGCTAGGGTTACACAAGGTCGGTTACAAAGGAGGAGATATACGTATCCGTATTGCCTAGCTTGCCTTCCATGCCAACTAGAGTCCCATCCGGACACGGGACGAAGTCTTCAATCTTGTATCTTCATAGTCCAATAGTCCGGCCAATGGATATAGTCCGGCTGTTCGGAGACCCCCTAATCCAGGACTCCCTCAGTAGCCGATGAACTAGGCTTCAACGACGATGAGTCTGGCGCGCAGTGTTGTCTTCGGCATTGCAAGGCGGGTTCCTCCTTCGAATACACCATGGAAGAGTTTGAATACAAGGACAGTGTCCGACCCTGCAAAATAAGTTCCACATACCACTGTAGAGATAATAATATTTCCACAAATCTAATCTGCTGACACGTTTTGATAGCATGACATCACGCCATGGCCCGGTCATTATTCGAACCATTTTTCTTAACCAGCTCCGCACATAACGCGAGGCGGTTTCCTTGACACATCTTGTCAAAGCAGAGATTGTGTTCCCTTTATCATGGGATTCTCATCAATACAAACCTAGGTAACCCAACCGTGCCTGTTGGTATGACTCCTAGATTTTAGGTAAGTCTCAAACGGCCATGAGGAGGATGCCTGATATTCACCCTCTTTATAGAGGGGACAAGGCTTTTTATTTTTTTCCTCCCATGCTCAATCGAATCCTTCCCCCGCCTCGAGTTCTAACACTGAAAGCTCAGGTCAGGTGCTTCGGACCTTCAACTATGTCCGGATCCAACCTTCAAGGTCGGTGGATGCCTTCCTTCGTCACAGAGGAGGACATCAAGAAGTTGAGAGAGGCCAGATATTTGACCGCCGAAATTTCGCATAGGTTGCCCGCCCGAGGGCAGGTCGTCCCTACTCCCGAACCCAACGAGAGCGTTGTGTTCATCTCCCACTTCCTCCGAGGACTAGGCCTCGCTCTGGATCCCTTTGTTAGGGGTCTTATGTTCTATTACGGGCTGGATTTTCATGATCTGGCCCCGGATTCCCTTCTTCACATCTCGTCATTTATTGTCGTATGTGAGGCCTTCCTCCGCATTACCCCTCACTTCGGCATGTGGCTCAAGACCTTCGATGTGAAGCTGAAGATGATCGAGGGGCAGCATGCAGCGTGCGAAGGTGCTTTGATAGGCAAAATCGCTGACACTCCATGGCCAGAGGGTTCCTTCCCAGAGGTGTCCGGATTGTGGCAGCGGGAGTGGTTTTACATCATAGCTCCCCGAAGTGCCAAGTGGGTAGCTTCCCCTACCTTTCGCTCGGGCCCCCCACCACAACTGATGTCATGGATCAGCATGGGGCTGAGCTGGGGTCCAGCCAAGGACGTGCCAATACTGCAAAGTCATATCCGAGATCTCTTTGAGAGATATTTCAGTCTGGTTATGGTAATGCAAGTTATGCTAGTTCGTCGAGTCCAGCCTTGCAAACGTCGGCCCCTCCACATGTGGGAATTCAACCCGGAAGGACCGCATGCTATTCAACATTTCCTTGGCATGACGCATGAAGAGATGTACAAATCGTTCTTCGGACCCCAAATAGAGTGTCCGGACACCACCGAGGACGTGGGCCTGAGCTGCAACCGCCCCGCTGCCCAGTAAGTAATCCCATGCCGAACCTGTTGTCCTTTTATTTATCATGGCATCATTCTAAAGAGCTGCCTTTTGACCAGGACTGGATAACAAAGGCGATGACGATCAGGTGTTCGGTCCCCCTTCTTGAGGGCTTGGACAATCCGGTATTGGACAAGATGCTAGAGCCGGCGCCTTTATCCAGTGTCCTCAAAGGAAGATGATGGGGGGAATAAAGAGGGCGAAAGCGGGCCTCACTCGCTACTTATTCCAGCCGGGGGAATGAGCACCTCCGCGAGGGAGGACAATCAAAGGGAAGAATCTGACATTCTCTCTCCTCGGGGAAGGAAGAGGACTACCTCTGAAGATCCGGAAACCAAGGTTTCCAAACGGGAGAAGAAATCTTCATCAGAGGGTCCTGCCTTGGAGGGTATTCTTGCCGCACAATGTCCGCGCGGGGATCAGCCCTCTACCGAGCTGTAAGTAATCGAAAAGTACTTAATAGTGAAAACATCCTACCTTACTTCCGAAGACAATAACTGATTCTTATAAATTGTAGTCCGGATCGTAGCCCTTCCCGACAGAGCTCATCTTCGGGGGATCTTCTTCCAGAGATGATGGAGAGCAAAACGCCTCCCCCGGACACCCCTGCTCAAGAAGCGGGCAACCTTGAAGTGTCGTCGCGAAGGGTATCTCCGGATCCACTAGGGCCAGAGGATAACCCTTTGGCTACCCGGAATCCCCAGTATTCGGCTCCTAAAGAGAGCGACAGCAAAGGTCCGTACAGTGTGTGGTTAGACATGTTGAAGGATCTTCTGGGGCAAGAGGCCATCTCGGAAGCACATCGTACGCTAATGGGTACGGTAATTGAAAGGATTTTATCCGCTGAAAGCGGTTTGCATGAAGCCTTTATGAGTCCGCTGAAAGGCTTCGAGGTACGTGAACTAATGTATGTTTTTAACAGTACCGCATACGTTAGGTATGCCCTATGCAGGTAGTAGCCCTGATACTCTGGTTGTCGTCAAAAACAGCGGCAAACAGAGGATCATAGTCCCAGGTAATAACCAGACCGCCTTTATGTGCAGGTGGCTGAAGCTCCGGTGGCTAGCCAGACTGATGGGTTTGCCGAGCTAAAGCGGCAACTGGATGCGGCAGATGCCGACATCGTGCTTGTCAACAAGCAGCTTGACGAGGCACGGGGTGGGTGATTTTTCTGGTGATTGTCACATAATAAGAGTAGCATGACGCCAGTATCTTTAATATGTTGTGACTGCAGATGGAGCTGCCACCGTGGAGACCCTTCGGGCAGAGCTTGCCCGAGCCAAGGAGCAAGCAAGGAGTAGCAATGCGGCCACTCTAAAGGCGGCCGAAGAGTTAAGGGCCGAACAGGCCGCGCATTGTGAGAGCAAGGAAAAAATAGCCAAGATGGTTGTAGAGTTAAAAGATGCCGCTGACCGTTACCAGCTTCTTCAAGAAGAAAACCGGGCGAAGGCGACAGACCTGGAGAAGGCACGGGTGGCTGCCAAGGAAGCCCGCTCCAAAATTAGAGCGACGAAGGAGGAGCTGAATCAAGCTACCGATATCGTGTCTGGGAAGCCCTTCTTGTTGCGGACTAAGTTCGGAGATCCGAAGTATGCTCCTCTGGACCGGCTATGGAGTTCTGCGGACGTGTACGTGGATTTGGCTGCAAGTGCTGCAGACGCGGCCGAGTACTTCAAGGATCAGAAAGGTCCCGAAGTGGAAAGGTTGTTCTGGTCACAGTTCCACGCTCCAGTCCGTCCGCTGCTGTTGAATGAGCGATTGGCCGAGTGGGCCGAGCTCCATAGGTTGTCTGGACTTGCCATGAGGTCCATTGTGCCCGGGAGGGCCAAGGCCGAATAGCTACTTTAGCTTAGTGCAACAATTCCTTGGTGCTGTGCCATGCATCGATGCTGTAAAAAGATCGGCGTGCATAGAGGGTGCGCGGATGGCCTTTGCCCATGTCAAGACATACTAGGCGGAGATGGAGGCCACCACTGTTGCGACATAGGGTTCGGCTGTAGGCCGAGTGGCTGTTGAGCACTACTTTGAAGAAGTTCTTGAAGGCGCTTGTTCGATAGAGGCTCAGTTCTCGAAGAATATTATGTTCAAGTGACATGTATTCCCATTGTAAAAACAATGTTTTATTGAATTAACATGGTTGTATTTATACTTTTGCCCGAAAGTACTATGATGCCTCCTGTGCGGCCACTTATATATATATGTGTGTGTGTGTATCCTGAAAGTTTGTAGTCGTCGGCTTCTGCCCCCACGCATATAATGCGGGGGTCTTCGCAAAAGATGCATATCCACACTTGATCCAACGTCTTGGTCCGTTAAGGAGGTGATAGCGCAGCGAACGAGGCAATCGGACTATATTGCTTTAACACTTTCACTTAGCCATAGGAGTTTGACAGTGGGGCTACTATATAGCCCCTGGTACTTCTGCGCTCGTCTGAATACGGGGCGCGTACGTACATGACCGGGAAACGGCCCTTCGTTAATGCAGAGGAGTCCTGAAGATCCCGATGAGTCATCGAGTGGTTGAGCAGTCTCTCGCTATATCATGACAGTTAGTTTTTGGCTTTCTCTACTGAGGTGCTCATCCGGATGAACCAAGGCACAATCACAGTAGTTCTCCCAGTGCTACCTTAGCCGATATGACGGAACATAAGGTACCAAAACGTGGGAGCCGGGCAAACCCAACATTTGACCAAAGACATGATTCGGAGCTGATGCATATAGGGCCAAACTCACGACGCCGAACACTCCCTAAGGTGTTCGGTCTTTATGACATATACCGGTCTAAACAATGCCCTTAATAAGAAACCCCATGTGTCCAGGTACGTGCAAAATTCTAGCATGGCCAGATGCCAATAACGCCAGCATCCTTCTCGGTTGTGCGGAGTATCCGGAGGATGTGAGCAACAAAAGACAGTAAAAAGGTTTATGCAAGGTCTTAATCTAAAAAGAAACCTTTGGGTGGGTCCCTGCTACACGTCTGCGCCTGTGTCTCCGTTGTGCCGTGTCCTGGATGGGTGTAGCACGATTGTCATCTGCAAAAGGAAAGAACTTAGGAGAAAGTTGTCGTGCCAAAAAAAGAGTTGGTGATTATCAATGAACTATCAAAATTCAAGAGAAGCCAAACTGAGCCGGGCTGGCCCTAATTACATGCGGGAAGCCCCTGCTATCGTTTATGAGGGTTCGAAAACCAATCTCATGCATATATGATGGAACGCCGGACTCGTCTAACCGTGTCTGTGGTCTTGACGACCTGCCATTTTTCTGGTTGGTGAGGCCGTCTAGTTTGTGGCTGCTAGAGCCGCCGCATCCTCTTACGTACGTGGGAAGCGTTCAATATTTCCCCTAATCGATATGATGCCACGTGGACCGGGCATCTTAAGCTTGAGAAAAGCATAATGCGGTATTGCGTTAAAACGAGCGAAAGCCGTTCTTCCAAGTAGTGCTTGATAGCCACTTCGGAATGGGGCAATGTGAAAAGTTAACCTTTCACTTCGGAAGTTATCGGGAGAACCGAATACTACCTCTAGTAGTAGAGAGCCCGTACAGCGGGCCTCTTGGGCTGGTATTACTCCCTTGAAGGTAGTATTGCTGTGGCTTATTTGTGTCGGGTCTATCCCCATTTTGCGGACTGTGTCCTAATATATCAGATTTAGATCACTACCACCGTCCATGAGGACTCTGGTGAAATGGTACCCATTTATTATTGGGTCTAACACCAAGGCCGTCAGTCCTTCACGCCGGATATTTGTATCGTGATCCCTACGATCAAAAGTGATCGGGCAGGCCAACCAGGGGTTGAACCTAGGGGTGACGGGCTCTATGGTGCGTGTGCATTGGAGTGCATGATTGCTTCTCCTCTTTGCCACATGGATCACGTTTACTGTTTTAACCTCTGGTGGGAACTTTTTCTGTCCTCCGGCATTTTGCTGGCGAGGTTCATCCTCGTCTTCGCTTGGTGTCTCTTCCCCTTTGTGTTCGGCGTTTAGCTTACCGGCCTGCTTGAAGACCCAGCATTCTCGGTGGGTATGATTTTCAGGTTTATCTGGGGTGCCGTGAATCTGACAGAGTTTGTCAAGAATTTTGTTTAGGCCAGATTGTCCTTCTCTGCTGCCTTTGAAAGGCATTTTCCGCTAACATGGTCGGGAGCCCCTGAATCCGGCGTTTACCGCCGTGTTATCTGGGCTACCTTCTTTATTTTGACGCTTGTTTTTGTTGCGTCGTGGTTTACCATTGCCATCCCTGACTTCGGATATGCTTGGGTCGCTAGTGCTGCTACGGGCCAACCAGTTGTCCTCGCCCGCACAAAAGCGGGTCATGAGGCTTGTTAGGGCTGCCATTGTTCTCGGTTTTCTTGACCGAGGTGTCTAGCGAGCCATTCGTCTCGGACGCTGTGTTTAAAAGCTGCTAAGGCTTCGGCATCCGGATAGTCGACAATTTGGTTCTTCTTGGTGAGGAACATGTTCCAAAGCTTTCGGGCGGACTCTCCAGACTGTTGGATTATATGACTTAAATCGTCTGCATCCGGAGGTCGGACATAAGTCCCTTGAAAATTGGCCTGAAAAGCGTCCTCGAGCTCCTCCCAACTTCCAATTGAGTTTTCGGGGAGGCTTTTCAGCCAGTGCCGAGCTGGCCTTTTAAGCTTGAGGGGCAAGTATTTAATGGCATGGAGATTGTCTCCACGAGCCATATGAATATGGAGGATGAAGTCCTCTATCCAGACTCCAGGGTCTGTGGTTTTGTCGTACGCTTCTATGTTCACCGGTTTGAATCCCTCTAGGAATTCGTGATCCAGCACATCATCAGTGAAACATAATGGGTGTGCGGCACCCCTATATTGGGATGTGCCATGGTGATCGGACAGTTGTAGTATTCGGTGTTGGTTGTGTACTGTAGTGCGCTTCCTATATCCGTAGATGGATCTGGTGGTGCCGGATTTTTGGCGCAAGTTCTCATGTAGATCGTGTGTTAACTTGTGCGCAACCTTGTTAGCCTCTCTATCCCACACACAAGGTGGTGGATCCGGCCGGTTGGCCGTACCATTCTTCGGCTGTGTGGGCTCTAAGGCCTCATCGTCTAATTCCAGTAATAGCTTGCACTTCGGATAGCTATTTATATGGTAGCTTCCACCATACTTTGTTACTTTGTTCCACCTGCTATTGAGCGTATCTTGTGCGACCTTGAGCCTTTGCTTCTGTTTTTCAGGCTCCTCGCTGTGGCAATAAGCCTTCTGTGGAGGTTCTCTTGCTCCAAGTGTGTTTCCGGGATGATGCGTGCATCTTCGTCTGGACTATTTTCTTCCCTAGACGGGGATTGATGAGGCTTATCTTTGGCGTCATCGTGTTCGGACGTCGAATCCGTACTATGTTTGCAGTTTGCATCTTGATCGTGTTCTGCCACCGGGGTGGTGCAGTTGTCGTTTCTTCCAGAGTCGCGTGGACTATTATTTCCTCTTGCGCTGTTATCGCCGTTTTTGCTATGGCGGGACTTGGAGCGGCGCCGCTGACGTCGGCGCTTGGGTTGCTTGGAGGGTGCATCCTCCGCTGTCTCTTCGCCATTACCCTCTCTGGGTGCATCCACCATGTATACGTCATCTGATGGAGTGGCGGTCCAGCGCCCTGTGGGCGGTGGTTCCTGTTCGTCCCCTGCATCGTCGTCCATACCGTCGATGTCTTCGGAGTCGAAGTCGAGCATGTCGGTTAAGTCGTCGATAGTGGCTACTAAGTGGGTGGTGGGTGGGTAGAGAATTTCTTCGTCGTCTGCATCCCATTCTAGTCGGACATAGTTCGGCCAAGGTTCTCCTGACAGGGAGAGAGACCTTAATGGATTTAGCACATCTCCAAAAGGTGAGTGCTGAAAGATATCCGCGGAGGTGAACTCCATGATCGGCGCCCCGTCAGATTCGACAGGCACGGATGTAGGCGGCTCGGAGTTCGTGGCCGGAGATGAATCTAGTGGTTCGGCGACATGGCTCTTGTCGGTGTCAAAACCGGCGGATCTCGGGTAGGGGGTCCCGAACTGTGCGTCTAAGGTGGACGGTAACAGGAGGCAGGGGACACAATGTTTTACCCAGGTTTGGTCCCTCTTGATGGAGGTAAAACCCTACGTCCTACTTGATTAATATTGATGATATGGGTAGTACAAGAGTAGATCTACCACGAGATTGGAGAGGCTAAACCCTAGAAGCTAGCCTATGGTATGATTGTATGTTGTCCTACGGACTAAAACCCTCTGGTTTATATAGACACCTGAGAGGTTAGGGTTACACAAGGTTGGTTACAATGGAGGAGATACACATGTCCGTATTGCCTAGCTTTCCTTCCACGCCAAGTAGAGTCCCATCCAGACACGAGACGAAGTCTTCAATCCTGTATCTTCATAGTCTAACAGTCCGGCCAATGGAGATAGTCCGGCTGTTCGGAGACCCCCTAATCCAGGACTCCCACAGTAGCCTCTGAACCAGGCTTTCAATAATGATGAGTCCGGCGCGCAGTATTGTCTTCGGCATTGCAAGGCGGGTTCCTCCTCCGAATATACCACGAAAGAATTTGAATATAAGGATAGTGTCCGACCCTGCAAAATAAAATCCACATACCACCGTAGAGAGAATAATATTTCCACAAATCCAATTTGCTGACTTGTTTTGGCAACACGACATTATGTCACGGCCCGGTGATTATTCGAACCGTTTCCTTTAACTAGCCCCGCACATAACGCGAGGCAGTTTTTTGACACGTCTTGTCAAAGCAGAGATCGTTTCCCCTTATCGCGGGATTCTCATCAATACAGGTGTGGGTAACCCAACCGCGCCATCGATTATGGCGCTTGGGGGATAAGCGAGTTCTACTAGGCTAATGGGGACCCTTAGTTTCGTCCGTCCATATAAAGGGATAAGGACTCACCTTTTCATCCACGCCTTCTTCCTACTTTGCTCATCCATTTTCGCGCACTCGAGCTCCAACACCCAAGTCTACATCCCTTCCCTCAACCTACTCCAAACATGTCTGGAGCGGGAGGCAAATGGATGGCTTCCTCCGTTACGGAGGGACATATCAAGAAGCTACGCGGAGCCGGATACTTAGCCGCGAATATCGCGCATCGGCTGCCCGCTGCGGGGCAAATCATCCCTACCCCAGAACCTCACGAGAGGGTAGTTTTCCTCCACCACTTCCTCCGCAGACTGGGGTTTCCCCTCCATCCATTCATCTGTGGTCTCATGTTCTACTACGGGCTGGACTTTCATGATCTGGCCCCGAACTTCGTCCTCAACATTTTGGCGTTCATCGTCGTGTGTGAGGCTTTCCTCCGCATCTGGCCCCACTTCGGCCTGTGGTTAAAGACCTTCAATATCAAGCCGAAGGTGGTGGGAGGCCAACAAGCAGAATGCGGCGGAGCCATGGTGGGCAAGATGCCCAATGTTACATGGCTTGAAGGCTCCTTTGTGGAGACAATAAAGGGATGGCAATCGGCATGGTTCTACATCACCGAGCCGCGCGACGCCAAATGGGCGGCGGCCCCCGAGTTTCGATCCGGATTCCCTACACGGCTCACTTCCTGGAAAGAGAAGGGCTTGTCGTGGGGTTCATCGGTGGAGCTGGATGGACTCCAGAAATGTATCTGGAGTATGGCAAGCAAGAAGCTCAAGCTTGTCAACATAGTCCAGGTTATGCTCATCCGCCGGATCCTCCCGTGTCAACAACAGGATTTTAACTTGTGGGAGTTCGACCCGGCCCAGCACCAGACTCTGAGCGAGCTCTTCGATATGACGCACAAGGACGTCTGGAAGGTGCTATTCAAGGGCGCCGAGGTCCCTCCTTCTCTCGCCAAGGACGGGCTAAGCGCAAAGCGCCTAGCGCGTTCGGTGAGTTCAATACGTCCCGCAGGATATTTATTTCCCCTAGCTTAATCATGTGCGGGGTCTAATCTCCATGCCTTTAACAGGACTGGGTGGAGACGTCGGGGCAGATTAACTGTTCGGCCCCTTTGCCCAAAGACACTGCGGGCACTCCCCTGACGGAGATGCTGACTCCGGCTCCTTACAAGGTGCCGGAGAAGACCAGGAAGGCCAAGGGAACCCGAAAGAGTTCCCGACGCCAGGCGTCGTCGGACTCATCGTCCGATGACTCTGCGGCGCACTCCTCCCCCGAAGACGAGGAAGAAGAAGATGCTCCCCCTCCAGTTGGGGGAGATAAGAAAAGGAAGGCCGCCCCAACTGGGGTCGAAGGGTCCAAGAAGGGAAGGACTCTCCTTCCGGACAGTTCCACCGCCGCCGACGAAGGCGAAGACGAGTGGTTGCCCAGGGCCAAGCCCCTGGGGAGATTGTAAGTATTCGGATACCAGAGTAACTCATAGCATTCCTTTGTCGCACTGCTTTCCCTAACGCCGAACATGATTATGCAGGCCGCCACGAGCCAGTATCAATGTATCATCGGACGGCTCCCTGGGCTCGTCGGATATGGATAGTGATCCACTTCCGACCGCCACCTCCCCTTGCCCTGCGGACGACGCAGAGGTGCTATCTCACGAGGCACCGAGTCGAAGGGAGACAGTCCCGGAGGTGCCTCAAGGCGGCCTCCCAGACTCCGGGAGCCGAGGGGACAAGGCCCCTGAGAGCTCCGAGTTCGGCCCTCAGCCGAACACCGCGCCGGAACCTCCAGTGGTTCCGGGCTCGGGTAGGCGGGCTCCTTCTAAGAGGGGAGAGATGCCTGTACCGGTGACCTCTGTCCATCCAGAGGTGTCGGACAATCTGCTGGAAGCGCTTCGCAGCGCTTCCATCGATGAGGAGCACCGCACTATCATGAGTGCGGTGATCCAGAAGGTTCAGTGCGCCAAGAGCGGATTGAGTGAAACCTGTGCCAGCCTTCTAACAGGCTTTGAGGTAAGTGTTTGAAATACAGGAAAATATTACCGCATAGACAGTAGCCCCTGATGCTCTGTTCGATGTTCACAAAGAAAAGTCGAACAGAGGATCAAACAATATCGCATGAGTCTAATATGAGTATGTCAATATGCGTATGCAGGCTTCGCTGCTGGCGTCCGCCGCACTGACTGCGGAGGTCACCGTACTGAAGCAGGACCTCGAGGGGTCCAAGAAAGAGCTCGGCCTTGCCAAGAGGCAGCTCGAGGAGAACAAGGGTAAGTAATACCATGTCTATAGATATGTATATATAAAAGAGGATGCGATTGCAAAATGACAGGATCATTGTATATTTGCCAGGGGCCATGACCGAAGTGGAGACCCTAAAGCAAGCGTTGTCCAAGGCCGAAGATAAAGCGGCCAAGGAGCGCATTGAGCGGGAAAAGCAAGAGGCACGGGTGGGCGAGGTGCAGCAAGAGCTCCAGGCTCTCATGTCGAAGCATGAGGCGTTGGAGCATGACTCGAAGACGCGAGAGTCCGAGCTTGCCGCCGCCCGTGAAAGTGCCAAGAGTGCCAAGGCCGAAGCACAGAAGGCCCTCCAGGAGATTGATGCGATTAGGAAGATAGTGGCGGGTAAGGCATTCTATATGCAAAAGCATGTGAAAGTAAATTACCGATTACTTACCCGAATTCGGAGCTCTCCAGGAGCATTCGCAGATTTTCCCCGCAGCATGTCGGATGCCGCACAGTTTTACCAGGCCGAGGAGGGAAGCTCAACGGAGAAGCTGTTCTGGTCTCAGTATACTGAGACCGAACACCCGATGCCTCTGAGCGACCAGCTAAAGCGGCTGGTCGAGCTACACAAGGCGGCCGAACAGGCCATGAAGGGCCTTATAGTCCAGCTGTGGCCTGGCGACGCCCTTCCGAGCAGCTACCTCGGCTTGGTGAGGCGGCTTGTGGATGCCTGCCCATGGCTGGAGGTCGTTAAGCGGTCCGTCTGCATCGAAGGTGCACGCCAGGCTTTCGCCCGTGTGAAGGTGCAGTGGGCCAAGCTAGACGCTGTGAAGCTGATCAAGGAAGAGCCGTCGCAGGGCTAGGAGCATCGCACCCCCGAAATTTATTATGAGGGTGTCCTAAAGGGTGCCCGTCTTGTAGCGGACGAATGTTCAAAGGATGTAATATTTGAGTAAACTTGCTCGTGTGATCCTGTATGATGAAAACTTGTTTCATATGCGCTATGCAACGCTTATGTGAATTTAAAATATTACCTTCTGTTTGGCTGTTTATCCAATCTGAGAGATGGCTAGTCCTCGGCTTCTGCCCCCATGCCACGAGTGCTGGGGTGTTCGGGATAATCCTGAGCACTCTTGTTCCCATGTTTGGGTCCTTCGAGCGAGGTGCTCAGCACAACGAACAAGGCAACCGGACTAATAATGTTTATCACTCTCACTTAGCCATAGAATTCTATAATTTTAAATTTCGGCGAAGCCCCTGGTATTCGGAAGGCCGAATTCTAGGCGCGATACACGCCTTTAAGCCGTACAGGGCCGGCCCCTCGCTCTAAGCGGCATAAATCTTTAGGGACTCGAAAACCTCGTCGAACAGCGACCAGTCTCTCGCCTTATCATGATAGTTAGTTTTAGCTTTCTCTACTAAGGTGCTAAGCCCGGCAGAACCGGGGCACAATCGCAGTAGTTCTCCTAGCGCTACCTTAGCCGATAGAGCGGAACGTAAGGTACCAAAACATAGGAGCCGGGCAAACCCAACATTTGACCAAATACATGATTCGGAGCTGATGCATATAGTGCTATAAGTTTGGGGTGCCGCACTTGTGAAAGTGTTCGGACTTTTCACACCATATTGTGGGGTACGTAAGCCCCTGGTGTATTGGCCGTACCAAAGTGTACGGTTGCAAGGCGTCGTTAATGAACACACATATATATAACAAGAATGCAATAATAGTCATGATGTTATGCATTGTTTATTCAAAAAGGTGCGTTAAAGCAGAATGATACAGATGGTGCGATAAGCAAAGAGTAGGACTATTTCCCTTCCAAGGGCAAGCTGAGGAATAGTATTAAATCAAATATTTCGCTCGTTATTGCAATCCACCTGGGAATGCCGTGGTGTGACGTATCTTTCTGCCTCCTTGGTTGCTGCATCATGTGTTCGGCAATAGTGCTGCCGGACAGGGTTTCCAGAGATTAAGGTCCTGAAAAATAGAAAAATGACCAAACAGGAAGCCCCTAGTGCGGTTTAAGCCGCGTCTTGGGGCGTGCCGCAGTTGTGCCCCCCTCCCCACATGTGCCCATGCTATTTTTAAAGTGTAATTATGTACGCGCGGCATGAGTTTCGCCGTTTGGCTGGGACTGGGGTGGGGGCCGCATTGCTACGCGAGCTCAGATCGCGCCAGGCGGTCTAGTTGCCGATTGCTCCGAGCGCGCTTGAAGGTGTCCGGGTCTTGAAACGCTGAACCGGTGGATTGCCTTGAGAGGCTTCTTTGCGCTTCTGCTGCGAGGGCCGCGGTGTGCTCCTCCGTTTGGAGAGAGCACTCTGTGTTTCCATTGACTGTAATAACCCCGCGAGGTCCTGGCATATTGAGCTTGAGGTATGCATAATGCGGTACCGCATTGAATCTCACAAATGCGGTTCGCCCGAGCAGTGCATGATAACCATTGCGGGACGGGACTATATCGAAGATTAACTCTTCGCTTCGGAAGTTATTCGGGGATCCGAAGACCACTTCCAGTGTAATTGAGCCTGTGTAATGGGCCTCTACACCTGGAATGACGCCTTTAAAGGTCGTTTTTGTGAGTTTGATCCTTGAGTGGTCTATACCCATTTTGCGCACGGTGTCCTGATAAAGCAGGTTCAGGCTGCTGCCGCCATCCATAAGGACTCGAGTGAGGTGAAATCCATCAATGATTGGGTCCAGAACCAGTGCGGCGAATCCGCCATGACGGATACTAGTGGGATGGTCCCTGCGATCGAAAGTGATCGGATAGGAGGACCATGGGTTGAACTTTGGGGCGACTGGCTCCAACGCATATACGTCCCCGAGCGCATGCTTCCGCTCCCTCTTGGGGATGTGGGTTGCATATATCATGTTCACCATCCGCACTTGTGGGGGAAACCTCTTCTGTCCCCCGGTGTGTAGCTGCCGGGGCTCCTCCTCGTCACCGTTATGTGGCCTCTTGTCCTTGTTTTTGGCAATTAACTTGCCGGCCTGCTTGAACACCCAACAATCCATGTTGGTGTGATTGGCTGGCTTGTCTGGGGTGCCGTGTATTTGACACGAGCGATCGAGTATACGGTCCAAGCTGGATGGACCCGGCGTACTTTGTTTGAATGGCTTTTTCCGCTGACCGGGTTTAGAGCCTTTGAATCCGGCATTGACTACCGTATCCTCGGTATTATCGCTGTTAATGCGGCGCTTATGTTTGTTGCGACGTGACCTGCTATTGCCGTCCTTGGTATCCGGAGTACCATGGTTCTTTGATATGTTATTACTGCGAGCCAGCCAGCTGTCTTCTCCCGCACAAAAGCGGGTCATGAGTGTCGTGAGGGCTGCCATAGATTTCGGCTTTTCCTAACCAAGGTGTCGGGCTAGCCATTCGTCGTGGATGTTGTGTTTGAAAGCTGCTAGGGCCTCTGCATCTGGACAGTCAATGATTTGATTTTTATTTGTTAGGAACCGAGTCCAAAATTGCCTGGACGATTATTCTGGCTGCTGAATTATGTGGCTCAAGTCATCGGCATCTGGTGGCCGCACATAAGTGCCCTGAAAGTTGTCGAGGAATGCGGCTTCCAGATCTTCCCAACAGCTAATGGACTCTGCTGGCAAGCTGTTAAGCCAATGCCGCGCTGGTCCCTTGAGCTTTAGTGGGAGGTATTTGATGGCGTGTAAGTCATCACCGCGGGCCATGTGGATGTGGAGGAGGAAATCCTCGATCCATACCGCGGGATCTCTTGTGCCGTCATATGATTCAATATTTATAGGTTTGAAACCTTCTGGGATTTGATGATCCATTACTTCGTCTGTGAAGCATAAGGGGTGTGCGGCACCTCTGTATTGGGCTATATCGCGACGCAGCTCGAATGGATCTTGCCCGCTGTGTTCGGCCCGGCCGGATTTGCTTTTACTGTATCCGACGTGGCGTTTATCGTCTCGCAGAGTGGCGCGCCCTCGTGATACGTAGATCGATCTTGCATGCTTTGCTTTGTCCTCCAATATGTCTCGCAGGTCTGGCGTATCCCCCCATGCCTTTTTATTTGAATGGCGTCAGGGTGCAGGCTGAGTTTTTGGCTGGAATGCCTCTCTATCGCGGCCACGAGGTGGCCAATCAGCCGCGTCATACGCTTCTTCCTCCAGTCAGTGTAGCAACCTGCACTTTGGGTAACTCTTGGAGGGGCGCTCGAGTTTACATTCCTCGGCCGCGAGGACTTCAGTCCATCTGTCAGCTAGCAGATCCTGATCAGCTTGAAGCTGCTACTTTTTCTTAAGGCTATTTGCCGTGGCTATAAGCCGGCGTTTGAAGCGCTCTTGTTCGACGGGATCCTCTAGCACAGCGAATTTGTCATCGCCGAGGCTTGCCTCGTCTACGGAGGGGGGCATGTAATTATCATCCTCCTCCTCTCCATCTGCCGCTCTCTCGGGAGGGCTGGCTCCTCCATCCTCCTGCTCTAAATCTTGCTGGAGGGGATTGTTGTTGTCTTCGGCACTATCCGGAGTATTATTATATCCTGTGCCAGTATCACCACTTTTGCTTTGGCGGGACTCAGAGCGGCGCCGCTGACGTCGGCGCTTGGGTTGCTTCTTGGAGGGGTCATCCTCCGCTATCTCGTCGCCATTGCCTTCTTTGGGTGTATCCACCATGTATATATCGTATGATGAGGTGGCTGTCCAGTGCCCCGTGGGCAGTGGTTCCTCTTCGTCTCCCGCATCGTCGTCCATGCCGTCGATGTCTTCGGAGTCGAAGTCGAGCATGTCGGTTAAGTCATCGACAATGGCTACTAAGTGGGTGGTGGGTGGGCCGCGAATTTCTTCGTCGTCCGCATCCCAGTCCTGGCGGACATAGTTTGGACAGGATCCTCCTAACAAGGAGAGAGACCTTAATGAGTTCAGTATGTCGCCAAAGGGCGAGTGCTGAAAAATATCCACGGAGGTAAACTCCATGATCGGCGCCCAATCGGATTCGATAGGAACGGGCGCAGGCGGTTTGGAGTCCGTGGCCGAAGAAGGATCCGGCAGTTTAACAACACGGCTCTCGTGCAAGGTAAGGTCAATGTTTGGCTCAATTGCCACTGAGGGTAAGGCCTCCATGGCGGGGTCCATCCACCCGTCCATGGACAGCGCAACTGGCTCCGAATTGAGGGTCGGAGCGGCTGCCTGTGCGATCTCCTGAGCACTGTCCAATGGTAGAGCTAAATCGTACTCATCGTGACCGCGTGGCGCACAAGGCAGAGGCTCAAATCCGTCGAAGATCAAGTCTCCTCGGATATCGGCTGTGTAGTTTAAGCTTCCAAAGCTGACCTGGTGGCCAGGGGCGTAACTTTCAATCTGCTCCAGATGGCCAAGCGAATTGGCCCGCAGTGCAAAGCTGCTGAACACGAAGATCTATCCGGGGAGAAAAGTCTCACCCTGGACTGCATCGGTATCGATGATAGTAGGAGCCATCAAGCCTAACGGCGATGACATAGAGGAACTCTCAATGAAAGCACCAATGTCGGTGTCAAAACCGGCGGATCTCGGGTAGGGGGTCCCGAACTGTGCATCTAAGGCAGATGGTAACAGGAGGCAGGGGACACAATGTTTTACCTAGGTTCGGGCCCTCTTGATGGAGGTAAAACCCTACGTCCTGCTTGATTAATATTGATGATATGGGTAGTACAAGAGTAGATCTACCACGAGATCGGAGAGGCTAAACCCTAGAAGCTAGCCTATGGTATGATTGTATGTTGTCCTACGGACTAAAACCCTCCGGTTTATATAGACACCGGAGAGGTTAGGGTTACACAAGGTCGGTTACAAAGGAGGAGATACACATATCCGTATTGCCTAGCTTGCCTTCCACGCCAAGTAGAGTCCCATCCGGACACGAGACGAAGTCTTCAATCCTGTATCTTCATAGTCTAACAGTCCGGCCAATGGAGATAGTCCGGCTGTCCGGAGACCCCCTAATCCAGGACTCCCACAGCTCTCATAAGAGGTGAAGTCAGTATCCAGCTCTATCGTCACTGAGAGTTCGGCCTCCATGGCGGGGTCCATCCCTCCACTCTCGGATGGCGCGACTTGCTCCGGATTGATGGACGGAGTAGTTGCGGATGCGATCTCCCGAACATTGTCCGATGGTAGAGTTACGTCATACTCGTCGCGACTGTGCGGCGCGTCCAGCATGGGCTCAAATCCGTCGAAGATCAAGTCTCCACGGATGTTGTCCGTGTAGTTCAAGTTTCCAAATCTGCTCCACATGGCCAAGCGAATTGGCCCGCAGTGCAAAGCCGCCGAATACAAAGATCTGTCTGGGGAGGAAAGCCTCACCCTGGACCGCATCGCTAGCGATGATCGAAGGAGCCATCAAGCCTTATGCTGACGACACAATGGAACTCTTAATGAAAGCACCAATGTCGGTGTCAAAATCGGCGGATCTCGGGTAGGGGGTCCCGAACTGTGCGTCTAAGGCGGATGGTAACAGGAGGCAGGGGACACGATGTTTTACCCAGGTTCGGGCCCTCTTAATGAAGGTAAGACCCTACGTCCTGCTTGATTGTTCTTGATGATATGAGTATTACAAGAGTTGATCTACCACGAGATCAAAGAGGCTAAACCCTAGAAGCTAGCCAATGGTATGATTGTATGTTGGCCTACGGACTAAAACCCTCCGGTTTATATAGACATCGGAGGGGGCTAGGGTTACACAAGGTCGGTTACAAAGGAGGAGATATACATATCTGTATTGCCTAGCTTGCCTTCCACGCCAAGTAGAGTCCCATCCGGACACGGGATGAAGTCTTCAATCTTGTATCTTCATAGTCCAACAGTCCGGCCAATGGATATAGTCCGGCTGTCCGGAGACCCCCTAATCCAGGACTCCCTCATCTCATCATAGTCAACTCCTTGAACTTGTCAAAAACCTTTCACAACAAGTTGAGCTTTATAGACAGTAACATTACTGTCAGTGTCAGTCTTCTTCTTGAAGATCCATTTATTCTCTACGGCTTGCCGATCATCGAGCAAATCAACCAAAATCCACACTTTGTTCTCATGCATGGATCCCATCTCAGATTTCATGACCTCAAGCCATTTCGTGGAACCTGGGCTCATCATCGCTTCCTCATAGTTCATAGGTTCGTCATGGTCAAGTAACATGACTTCCAGAAGAGGATTACCATACCACTATGGTGCGGATCTTACTTTGGTTGACCTATGAGGTTCAGTAGTAACTTGATCTGAAGTTTCATGAT
Source organism: Triticum urartu (assembly GCF_003073215.2). Taxonomy (NCBI): domain Eukaryota; kingdom Viridiplantae; phylum Streptophyta; class Magnoliopsida; order Poales; family Poaceae; genus Triticum; species Triticum urartu. The sequence continues at coordinate 567,435,048 of NC_053026.1, read as the reverse complement.
CATCATCATTAGCTTCCTCACTAATTGGTGTAGGAATCACTGGAACTGATTTCTATGATGAACTACTTTCCAATAAGGGAGCAGGTACAATTACCTCATCAAGTTCTACTTTCCTCCCACTCGCTACTTTTGAGAGAAACTCCTTCTCTAGAAAGGATCCATTCTTAGCAATGAATATTTTGCCTTCAGATCTGTGATAGAAGGTGTACCCAACTGTCTCTTTTGGGTATCCTATGAAGACACATTTCTCTGATTTGGGTTCGAGCTTATCAGGTTGAAGCTTTTTCATATAAGCATCGCAGGCCCAAACTTCAAGAAACGACAACTTGGGTGTCTTGCCAAACCACAGTTCATATGGTGTCGTCTCAACGGATTTAGATGGTGCCTTTAACATGAATGCAGCCGTCTCTAAAACATAACCCCAAAATGATAGCAGTAATTCAGTAAGAGACATCATAGATCGCACCATATCTAATAAAGTGCGGTTACGACGTTCGGACACACCATTATGTTGTGGTGTTCCAGGTGGTGTGAGTTGTGAAACTATTCCACATTGTTTCAAATGAATACCAAACGCATAACTCAAATATTCACCTCCACGATCAGATCGTAGAAACTTTATTTACTTGTTACAATGATTTTCCACTTCCTCTGAAATTCTTTGAACTTTTCAAATGTTTCAAACTTATGTTTCATCATGTATATATACCCATATCTCCGCAAATCATCTGTGAATGTCAGAAAATAATGATACCCGCTGCGAGCCTCAACACTCATTGGACCGCATACATCAGTATGTATTATTTCCAACAAGTCATTAGCTCGCTCCATTGTTCCGGAGAATGGAATCTTAGGCATCTTGTCCATGAGGCATGGTTCGCAAGCATCAAGTGATTCCAAAAGCCCATTAGCATGGAGTTTCTTCATGCGCTTTACACCAATATGACCTAAATCGCAGTGCCACAAATAAGTTGCACTATCATAATTAAACTTGTATCATTTGGTTTCAATATTATGAATATGTGTATCACTACTACCGAGATACAACAAAAATAGACCAGTTATTAAGGATGCATGACCATAAAAGATATTACTCATATAAATAGAACAACCATTATTCTCTTATTTAAATGAATAACCATCTCGCATCGAACAAGATCCATATATAATGTTCATGCGTAACGCTAGCACCAAATAACAATTATTCAGGTCTAAAACTAATCCCGAAGGTAAATGTAGAGGTAGCGTGCCAACGACGATCACATCGACTTTGGAACCATTTGCCACGCGCATCGTCACCTCGTCCTTAGTCAATATTCGTTTAATCCGTAGCCCCTGTTTCGCGTTGCAAATATGAGAAACAGAACCAGTATCAAATACCCAGTCACTACTACGAGCATTAGTAAGGTACACATCAATAACATGTATATCAAATATACCTTCCACTTTGCCATCCTTCTTATCCTCCAAATACTTGGGGCAGTTCCGCTTCCAGTGACCAGTCCTGTCGTGGAATTGTCACGGCAGATGTCCTCATTGAAAGGACTTAGTCGTGAGGCCAACGCATCTATGTGGTAGCTTGAGAGGGGTTGAACGGGACGAGAGACGCGAGGTTTTACCCAGGTTCGGCCCCTCACGGTGGAGGTAAAAGCCTACATCCTGCTTCATTGATATTGATGATGATGATCACGATTACAAGGGTGCTCTATCTCGAGAGCTATAGACTTGTCTGTCTAACCCTAATCTGCCGAACTTGTAAAACTTCTCCCTCTTGGGGTGCCCTGCCCCTCCTTATATATGTTGAAGGGCGGCTTACATGACTAGTCCTATTAGGATTAGGATTACTCTATTACAATTGGAGTCCTAGTCTTACTTCCTTTGTAGGAGAATACTCCTTATGCCTTTCATCTTAAGCCGGCCCACCATAATACAAGTCGTCCTTCCATGAACCGCCTGTTGGGCCACCGGGTCTTGTCGCTCCTCTGATCCGCCCGCCGGGTTACTAATGAGTTGTGGAGGTTCAGCGGGTCTCCAGTGAGTGACCAAGTATAAGTCGGGTCTCTGGTGAGCCGTCAAGTCAGACCGGGTCATATTTCTGGCCGGGTCATACCGCCGGGTATATCCCCGACATTAGCCCCCAGTTTAATTTGGATTTATCCATGTTAAACTGATCCTGCAAAATAAACACAAGAACTAATTTTACAGGTTGTGCTCAGGGTTAAAGATTCTTGTAAGTCAGCACCTCATCATCCTTAAGTCCTTTTCATTTCCTTCTTCTGGACAGTCCGGGTCAATAGACCAGCTTCGTAATCAATTTGCTGACATTGGCTTCTCATAGAAATATATTGTGAAGAATATTTGATTCGGTACCCAATGCTTAAGAAATACTCGCTCCGTTTTTATTTAGTCCGCGTATTAGCTTTGGTCAAAGTCAAGCTTTGTAAATTTTAACCAAGTTTATAAACAAAAATATTAACATATACAATAACAAATCAATGCCATTAGATTCGTTATTGAATGTACTTTCATATCATAGAGATTTTTTATGGTAAATGTTTATATTTTTTTCCATAAACTTGGTCAAACTTTACAAAGTTTGACTTCACTCTAACCTAATATGCAGACTAAATAAAAACGGAGGGAGTATTGGTCTTGAAATACTCATCTGATTTTCAGCCGGCTTGAAGGTGTAGATCTTGTCATTTTATGATTACCAAAATCGTCGGGTTATAAACAAATGATGCCGAATCATAATTGTTTCCGACACCGGGTCATAATTGTTGCAAACACCGGGTCAATCTGGTTTGCTCAGAACTGAGAATTTAAAGATTTTTCTCCCTTATATCCGTATTACCTGTAGCCCCCAAGTCTTGAGCAGAGCAAAGTGATGACTTAAGACTTGCTTCAATATAAATACTGCCAATTTGAAAAAATCCATGTTGTTCATCTCAGTCACTAGTAAAGACTGATTACTCCATATATGTAGCCCCCAAGTGCCAGGTTGTCATGCTTGCAGCAACCTGGGACTTGTAATTACCTGATGCCCATAAAAACTTCAACCGGTGTAGCCCCCAAGGGTCGGGTCATTATGCAATAATGAGCAGGGACTTTATAGATATGATCATGTAGACTTGAGAAGCAACGTGTAGCCCCCAAGGGCCGGCTTAGTAATATAATACTGAGCTGGGACTTTGTATATAATTCATTGATAATAACATCATATGATGTAATCTCCACCATGGGGCTTGAACCCACGTCCATAAGGTTAAGAGTTTTGTACTCTACCAACTGAGTAGTGGATCTTTCAATATAATGGACTGAGGCTTGTGTACCTTGAATTTTTGACAGGAGCAATTGGTAGCCCCCAAGGGCCAGCTCATTACAATGGGATGAGTCGGGTCTTCACTAAGTTGATCAAAAATGACTTTACATTAGCAACCAAGTGCCATGGTGCATGCTGGCAGTGACATGGGACTTGCATATTTGATGTAATCTTAATTTGAATAATGTAGCCCCCAAGTGTCGGGTCGTAAGCCTGCAGCGACTCGGGACTATTCCCTCCATTGTAAAAATAAATCATGGCCATTAATAAATAATAACCATTGCGTTGAAGCGACTTTGAAGACCTCCATCATAATATTGGCTATTGATAACCATAATAAAAATCCAGCCATGTTGGCTATTAAAGATTTGAAAAATATAATCCGGTTTGGAAAACCGGTTCCTATGATATTGAATCGTACTGCCGGTTTAGGATACCTGTGCAGTAAGGGTGATAACCCAATCTTTAGAAGCCAAAACTTCCAAATGTTTATGATTGTCATATATGGCTACTTATCATCCAAAGTCAAGCCGGGTTAATCGAAACCACATATATGCTTCAGATATGAACAAAAAGGTCTCAAGACAAAACCAAAGACTATTTTCAAAAAACTTAAGCCAAACAGAGAAAAACTGAGGCTTCTGATTCGAATACGACCAGTAAACCGGACCAAAGGGGGTTAAGCTAGGATTCGAATACGATCATGAAGCCCCCTAGTGGTTTTGGCGTTGCGCCGATCAAGAGGGTACGGACAGCTATGTTCTCTTTGGTTCGAATACAACCTATGTTTGAACAGGAAGCCCCCAAATGACCTTGAGAGATTTTTAGCGACTCTGATTCGAATACGATCAAAGTAGGGCCCAAAAGGGGTTAAGCTATGATTCGAATACGATCAAGAAGCCCCCTAGTGGGTTTGGCATTGCGCCGATCAAGAGGGTACCGACAGCTATGTTCTCTTTGGTTCAAATACGACCTATGTTTGAACAGGAAGCCCCTAAATGACCTTGAGAGTTTTTTAACGACTCTGATTTGAATACGATCAAAGTCGGACCCAAAAGGGGTTAAGCTATGATTCGAATACGATCAAGAAGCCCCCTAGTGGGTTTGGCATTGCGCCGATCAAGAGGGTACCGATAGCTATGTTCTCTTTGGTTTGAATACGACCTATGTTTGAACAAGAAGCCCCAAAATGACCATAATAAGATAATCCATAAGGCAGGATACCCATGTTTGAACCACGCATCATGGCAGCAAGTTCTCTTTGGCAACCTTTAATTTTTCTGAGGACTCGAACTTGCGAGAGATTAATTCTTTTTGAACTGGACCTTTAAACTTGATTTGAAAGCTTCAAAACTTTGTGGGAGACAGATTATCCTTGAGCCGGATTGTGAACCGGTTATTGAGAGCTTTAAAACTTTGTGGTAGATAAGTTTCCCTTGAACTGGATTTTGAACCGGAATCCTCATTTTGAGACGAAAATCTTCTGACGGCCTTTAAATTTTCACCCATATGGCGATAGCTTCCGGGACCGGGTTGTCTTCCCTCTAATGATCCGAAGTTCTTGAATTTACTGAAATTGGTAAGATTTGCTGAGTCATATCATTGTAGCCCCGAGTCTTAAGATGACTCGAGGAGTTGTCTTGAGATTCTCCGTATTTGACCATAGAAGAAAGTGTATATCATTGGTGTTGATAGCGCGATGTGAATCCACAGAATGTTGAGGTGACTGTGGCGGGTTATAAATGATCTTGCATGAGCCGTGTCAGCAACTCGGCCAATGGTTCCTTCCAATCGGCTGTTTGAAGTTAACCAAACTGTAGTGCCGACAACTGGTGTGCATGCCCATTGAGCCATCCAGTGAAGACAGCAGCTGAGAATACATGATAATTTGCCTCCAATTTGTTGGAAGAAACACCAGGCTACCCAAGCAGTGACTTGCTCATACTCAATAAACAGCTCATGCAGACAGGTGCGGCCCGGTGTGTTGATGTAGACCAGGCCGTGAGATACGAACGACAAAGACGACTGCAACATCAGAGACGATATAAACACATGAGTCGGCCACGACGTTGTAAGCTGGCATGGACGGACGAGTCAACCGCGTCATGTTGATATAAATTGGGCTGCAAAAGCGGCGGCTTGCACATATATTCGTCGAGCTTGATGGCACGGTCAGATGCTAACACCTGATAATAGTGGCGCGAGCAATGCATCCATGAGACGGCCATCACTCTCGCAGTGAACAATTGTCCTGCATAAACAATATTGCAGACCAAGGCAAAGATAAACTGTTCTTTGACAAAAACAATATATGCTAATAAGATAAATTCAAATGGATATCACCTGATTAGTTCCGATGACGGATGATCCGTTCATCGCGATAGAGGCGGCTCAGGCAGGCAGGCGACTCAATAAAGTCCCGGCGGTTCAGGTAGAGACCCTCCGGGTCATTTTTTGGTCATTAAACATTTGGCAATTTGACTTTTCTTTCAGCACGTCACTTCTTATCTCTTTCTTTCAATCAACAGCATTGCTGAAGCCGCGACAACGGAGACAGCCGACTCAGTATTGGCGATGACTCAGGGCCGTGGTAACACGTAGCAGAAGAAGCGGCTCAACAAAACGAGTGTCTTATCGCGGGTCGTCTTATCCTGACGTATGTTTTGTAGGCAGTAACTGCACAGTAATCTGACCAAAGTTTGACCAAGTGACGGCTTTCACATCCAATCAAATAACCATCCACCAAATTTTGAAACGGCTTGTGCCCCTCATGAATCAAATAACATTCAATCCAATGGATGTACCAGGGAGCTTGCTGATATAAGGTGCAAAACTTTGGATCCTGGCGAAATCCCATCTTTAATAGCAATCTCTTGTGATAATCTGTCCTTCAGTTGCAAAGCTTTCTTTTAACCTTTGCTAAAGCATCAAAACTTAAGTTGTTACTTCTGCCAACAGATGAATGGACAGGTCTTGGCGGTGGCGGCTCAAAGCGAGGCTAAGTCAGGCATAGCCGCAGAGGCATGCGGAGGCAGGGCCGGTTCGAAGCCACAGCGGAGACGGTCGTGAAGCCGGGCAGGTTTGAGGCGCGGCGGTATGGGTCAGCGCGGCTGTAACCTCGGGACGGCTGCTCAAGGCAAGACCGTGCAGGGGCGGCTTTGAGGGGGTGTCGTTGCGACAACCATACTGGAAGCGGGCGACTCAGCATGGCCACGCAGCGGCTCAGACGTGGAGGCGACGGTGCAGCGGCGGCTCGCCGCGAGGTCGGTGGTGGTAGCAAGGCGCATAGGCGGCCTGGAGGAGGCGAGGTGCACTGGCAGCTCGGTGCAGGCAGAAGTGGGCTGACGCGGCCGCGGGGGCGCCGGAGACAGCCAGGCGCGGCTGTGGCCGATGGCCGCGGCAATCTTGCTGCGGCCATGGTGCTGGGAGGCACTCAACGTAGTTTGGCGGCTTGAGTTGTCCTGCGACTGGTGAAATGGCCCGCTCGCGTTGGAACGGCCATGGCCGCAGTAGTGGCAGTGCATCGGCGGAGGTCGTGTCTCCGTTCGTTTTCGGGTCACGGTCAGCTCGGTTGACTCCCGTCTGAATCCTTGTCGTGGTCTCCTTCCCTTCTCCCCTTTTTTTGAGTACCTGAGAGGATGCTTGGATACGTTTTAGTCACATGACTAAAAGTAGTGGGACTAAAACTTGCTAGCCTTACCAATGCTTGGATCCAAACACTAAAGAGACTAAAATCAAGTTACTAAGCATTTATTATCCTCCAAACCCTCCAATCCAGAACTCGCATGTGTTAAAGGAGAGGCATTAAATAATGAGAGAGAGGGCTAATACATATTTTAGTAGGTTTTCTATGACTAAAAAATTTTAGCCTCAAGACTAGTCCTAGCCTCTCTTTAGTCAGGGGTGCTTGAAACTTTAGCCTCTAAAAGAGACTATTTTTAGTCAGACTAAAAATAGTCCCTTAAATCCAAGCACCCTCTGAGTATTGACACTTGCATCTAGTACCCTGTCGGTTTGGTGTGACGGCTCGTCTTCATCTTGGGTTCCGTCCAGCACGTCAAAAGTACTAGTTGAATTAGTACCCTGGATTTGAAGCAAAACCGCGTACGACAGTTGCTCTGGATGCGATTGTCTCACGCGTAGTTTCCTTCCAAAAACAAATAACAAGGATATGACTTGTAGCGACTCAGCGACTGCATGTGAATTATTGCAGTGGAAAATTGTTGTCCATCTCGGCTTCAAACGGCGACACAGTGAAAATCGATATATATTTGATGGATCGTCTAGTCGTGACGGCGCGCACTGCAACCCTAATTTTCTCTTTGACCAAAAAATCTTGTATATGTTGCTTTGATTGTTCGTCGGTGATGATATCTTCCATGCCGGCTCTTTTTCATCCAACACATCGCAATCTTCTCGATCCTTTAGAAAAATCCCTCCAAGAACTCAACACCACCGTGCGCAGGCCTCATGGTGGGCGCCAATTGTCGTGGAATTGTCACGGCAGATGTCCTTGTTGAAAGGACTTAGTCGTGAGGCCAATGCATCTATGTGGTAGCTTGAGAGGGGTTGAACGGGACGAGAGACACGAGGTTTTACCCAGGTTCGGCCCCTCATGGTGGAGGTAAAAGCCTACATCCTGCTTCATTTATATTCATGATGATGATCACGATTACAAGGGTGCTCTATCTCGAAAGCTATAGACTTGTTTGTCTAACCCTAATCTGTCTAACTTGTCGAACTTGTAAAACTTCTCCCTCTTGGGGTGCCCTGCCCCTCCTTATATATGTTGAAGGGGAGGCTTACATGACTAGTCCTATTAGGATTAGGATTACTCTATTACAAGTGGAGTCCTAGTCTTACTTCCTTTGTAGGAGAATATTCCTTATGCCTTTTATCTTAAGCCGGCCCGCCATAATACCAGCCGTCCTTCCATGAACCGCCTGTTGGGCCACCGGGTCTTGTCGCTCCTCTGATCCGCCAGCCGGGTTACTAATGAGTTGTGGAGGTTCAGCGGGTCTCCAGTGAGTCGCCAAGTATAAGCCGGGTCTCCGGTGAGCCGTCAAGTCAGGTCAGGTCCTATTTCTGGCCGGGTCATGCCGCGGGGTATATCCCCGACAAGTCCCTTTGCAGTAGAAGCACTCAGTCTCAAGCTTAGGTCCAGACTTAGGCTTCTTCACTTGAGCAGCAACTTGCTTGTCGTTCTTCTTGAAGTTCCCTTTCTTCCATTTGCCCTTTTTCTTGAAACAGGTGGTCTTGTTAACCATCAACACTGATGCTCCTTCTTGATTTCTACCTCGCAGCTTTTAGCATTGCGAAGAGCTCGGGGATTGTCTTATACATCCCTTGCATATTATAGTTCATCACGAAGCTTTTGTAGCTTGGTAGCATTGATTGAAGAACTCTGTTAATGACACTATCATCAGGAAGATTAACTCCCAGTCGAGTCAAGTGGTTGTGGTACCCAGACATTCTGAGTATATGTTCACTGACATAACTATTCTCCTCCATCTTGCAGCTATAGCACTTATTGGAGACTTCATATCTCTCAATTCGGGCATTTGCTTGAAATATTAATTTCAACTCCTGGAACATCTCATATGCTCCATGACGTTCAAAACGTCTTTGAAGTCCCGATTCTAAGCCGTAAAGCATGGCACACTGAACTATCGAGTAGTCACCAGCTTTGCTCTACCAGACGTTCATAACGTCCTGAGTTGCTCCTGCAGCGGGTTTTGCACCTATTGATGCTTCCATGACGTAATTCTTCTGTGTAGCAATGAGGATAATCCTCAAGTTACAGACACAGACCGTGTAGTTGCTACCATCATCTTTCAACTTAGCTTTCTCTAAGAACGCATTAAAATTCAAGGGAACGGTAGCACGGGCCATTGATCTACAATAACATAGACATGCAAATACTATCAGGTACTGAGTTCATGATAAATTAAAGTTCAATTAATCATATTACTTAAGAACTCCCACTTAGATAGACATCCCTCTAGTCATCTAAATGATCACGTGATCCATATCAACCAAACCATGTCCGATCATCACGTGAGATGGAGTAGTTTTCAATGGTGAACATCACTATGTTGATCATATCTACTATATGATTCACGTTCGACCTTTCGGTCTCAGTGTTCCGAGGCCATATCTGCATATGCTAGGCTCGTCAAGTTTAACCCGAGTATGTTGCACGTGCAAAACTGGATTGCACCCGTTGTATGTGAACGTAGAGCTTATCACACCCGATCATCACGTGGTGTCTTGGCACGACGAACTGTAGCAACGGTGCATACTCAGGGAGAACACTTGTACCTTGAAATTTAGTGAGGGTCATCTTATAATGCTACCGCTGTACTAAGCAAAAATCATAAAGGATAAACATCACATGTAATAAAAAGTGATATGATATGGCCATCATCATCTTGTGCCTTTGATATCCATCTCCAAAGCACCATGATGATCACCATCGTCACCGGCTTGACACCTTGATCTCCATCGTAGCATCATTGTCGTCTCGCCAACTATTGCTTCTAAGACTATCGCTATCGCATAGTGATAAAGTAAAGCAATTACATGGCGATTGCATTTCATACAATAAAGCGACAACCAAAAGGCTCCTGCCAGTTGTTGATAGCTTCTACAAAACATGATCATCTCATACAATAATTTATATATGATCACGTCTTGACCATATCACATCACAACATGCCCTGCAAAAACAAGTTAGACGTCCTCTGCTTTGTTGTTGCAAGTTTTACGTGGCTGCTACGGGCTTATAGCAAGAATGGTTCTTATCTACGCATCAAAACCACAATGATCTTTCCTTAAGTGTGTTGTTTTAACCTTCAACAAGGACCGGGCGTAGTCAAACTCGATTCAACTAAAGTTGGAGAAAAAGACACCCGTCAGCCACCTGTGTGTGAAGCACGTCGGTAGAACCAGTCTCATGAATGCAGTCATGCAATGTCGGTCCGGGCCGCTTCATCCAACAATACCGCCGAATCAAAGTAAGATGTTGTTGGTAAGCAGTATGACTATTATCGCCGACAACTCTTTGTGTTCTACTCGTGCATATAACATCTATAGATAGACCTGACTCAGATGCCACTATTGGTGAACGCAGTATTTCAAAAAAAAAATCCTACGATCACGCAAGATCTATCTAGGAGATGCATAGCAACGAGAGGGGAGAGTGTGTCTATGTACCCTCGTAGACTGAAAGCGGAAGCGTTTAATAATGCGGTTGAAGTAGTCGAACGTCTTTGCGATCCAACCAATCCTAGTACCGAACGTACGTCACCTCCGCGTGCAGCACACGTTCATCATGATGACGTCCCTCGAGCTCTTGATCCAGTTGAGGATGAGGGAGAGTTTTGTCAGCACGATGACGTGTTGACGGTGATGATGAAGTTATCGGTGCATGGCTTCGCCTAAGCACTACAATGATATGATCGAGGTGTGTAACTATGGAGGGGGGCACCGCACACGTGTGCCCCCATCCCACGTATATAAAGGAGGGGGGAAGAGGAGGGTGGCCCAAGGGGGCTCGCCATAGGGGGGAGTCCTACTTGGACTCCCGGTCCAAGTAGGATTCGACCCCCCTGAGGGAGTCCAGGATTATGGGGTCCTTGGGCGTCCGGGCTATGTGATATGGGACGGACTAATGGGCCATGGAAGTACAAGGCGGAAGACTTTCCCCCGTGTCCGGATGGGACTCTCCTTGGCGTGGAAGGCAAGCTTAGCGTGCGGATATGAAGATTCCTTTCTCTATAAACCGACTCTGTACAAACCCTAGCCCCCTCCGGTGTCTATATAAACCGGAGGGTTTAGTCCATAGATACGATGACAATCATAACCATATAGGCTAGACATCTAGCGTTTAGCCATTACAATCTCGTGGTAGATCAACTCTTGTAACCCCTATATTCATCAAAGTCAATCAAGCAGGACATAGGGTATTACCTCCATCAAGAGGGCCCGAACCTGGGTAAACATTGTGTCCCCTACACTACAAAAAATACACTTCTGTGATGATACGTGTTTGTCACAGTAGGTCGCCTTTTCTGTCATGCATGTACATCCATGACGATTTTATGACAGAATCAAGATAGTCATACCTGTGCTGTCGTAGAAGTGTTCCATGACATTACCAAAATTATCATCACGGAAGTGTCCACTTCCATGACGATAAATCCCGCGTCACAGAAGTGCTTTCGTCAAGGGTGACCGACACGTGGCATCCACCGTAACGAAACGCCGTTAATCTATCAGGTCGGGTTTTGGATCCGATAACCCGTTAACAGCCCCGACCAATGGGGATTTTCCACGTGTAAAATCATCATTGGCTGGAGGAAACACGTGTCGGCTCATCGTTGGGACAGATGTCATCCACTCATTGGACAGAAGGCGCCTATGATACATCGACACATGGCACGGCCCAATAGAGGCCCATTCCTATGAAAAGGCCGGCCCGTTTGACTTGGTCAAAAGGTGTCGGGCCGGCCCATGTAAAGCCTGTTAACGGCCTGTTCGCATATAGCCCATTTACAGCCCGCTAACCCAAGGCCCGTTACGCCCTATCCGAATTAGGCCCAGTAGCATCATCTGGGCCACCCAATATGGTTCCAGCCCGTTTTCACTTCTGGCCCATGTATGGCCCATGACGTCTTTCGGTCCATATGAGGCCCTATGTAACTCTTGGCCTATTAATGGGCCGTGGTGAAAGTAGCCCGTAATGAATAGTGTATCACTTTACACCCATTAACGGCTCGTGGTGAAACTGGCCCGTAATGAATATTTTATCACTTTATACCCATTAATGGCCCGTTATTCCGTTGGGCCATTTCCAGCCCATGTTATCTTTCAGCCTTCTCAGAGCCCATTTATTCTTGGCCTCATTTCCAGCATTCGTTTACTTACGGCCCGTTACTGTCATTTTCCGCTTGTGGGCCAAATTCAGCCTGTAATTACAGTCGGCCTGTTTGTGGTCTATTAATATGTTGGGCCATTTTCATAGCATCATCAAATACGGCCTATTAACGATGGCCCGTGATGGTCGGCCCATGAACGGACGATTCCAACTCTAGCCCGTTTACGGCCATAATGCGGTCTGTTTGGCCCATGTTTGGCCAATCGATCGTACGGCCCTTATAAGGCCCATTGATGATACGGCCCGTAGAAGGCCCATTGTTTCTACGGCCCATAGAAGGCCCATTGTTTCTACGGCCCGTAGAAGGCCCATTATTTCTACGGCCAGTAGGAGGCCCAGTGTCACTACAGTAAATATTAGCCCATGGTTATTGTGGCCTAGTTTTAAAAAATAGGTTATTGCAGCCACTAGCTAACCGCGGAAAAAGAACTGCAATGACTACAAGCAAACAAATAAACAAGACAACAAGGAAATAAATAAGCAAGCAACTAACGCTAGGCTATCACGGCTATTACACATATTACATCCACTGGGCATCAAAGTTCGCCACTAGTGCAAATATAGGGAACAAAGCAGCATATCATATACACTGGTTGTCAAAGTTGGCGACCAGCGTAAATAAACGCCGCAGCAAAAAAATCCAGAACTGAAACCACTTCAGAAGATCTCAAGAAACAATATCCTGGGTACCCATAATGCTGGCAAGATGCTTAGCAAGCTTATTAACTTTCTCTTGTTTGGCGCTTAAATCCTCCAGCGCTTGCTGTTGCACCAGAAAATATGCATCTGAATTCTGCAGGGACTTCCTCAGTCCTTCAGCTTCCTGTCGCAGCACATCTGATCGATGTCTTTCAACTTGAAGTTGAGACTCAAGAAGACGAAATGATTCAGGCAGCTAATTCGAAGAGCTTGTGCCAGCAGTAGTGGCCAGTAACTTGAACACTACATCAAGACGGGACTTTTGGATTCCCTCACTGTCGTCAAGATAGTTTTTATCAGCTTTCTTGGAGACCAACAGGGATGTCTCACTATCTTGAACCTTATCTGCATTACTTCCTTTACCATTGGATAATGCGGTACTGTTCTCCAATATTTTGTCCGCATTCTAAAAGAGAAACAAGCAGACACATCACATGTTTACCATGTTGTATATGAAACTCATTTTGGTAAATGAGTTCAGTAGTAAAGTGGACAAGATAACATCATGAAACAAACATATATCTATGTACCATGGTCACTTTATGGTCTATATCATTCTAGTTTTTGTTGCCAAATCAAGTAGAGACACAGTTCAAATAATATTTGTTCAAGACAAAGCAGAATAGACAGAATATAAGTGTGGGTAACTATAGAGCAATAAAAACACTTGTAATGTGCATGACATGAGAACATAACTGTTTATTCAATTGAAACTGAAATCAACATAGAGCAGGTTACAACAGCAAACCAGTTAAAGAAACAGGTTTAAAACATACCTGTTGCACCATTGGAGTTTCAATTCCATCATTTAAATTTGAAAATAGTTGGTATGAGTAAATACAGTAATGTAAGAGCAAAGGAGTATGAACCATTGTTACAGAACCTGACCTGAGAACAAATCTTATTCTCCTTTAAGCGTTGAGTTGGGATTCGGAGTGGTGGTCCTCGTGTTTTGGGCACTGTAGTTCCCTTACTAACTACTCGTGTTTGGGTGCTCTGTGGTGGAGACGGTGCTGTGTCAACTGGAACTGGGTTACCATCTGCTGAGGTTGGGGTTAGAAGGGCTGTAGCTGGTTCTCTATCCAACTGGGTAGGGGTACAATTTGTGAGAGTCTGGGTTATGTGTGGTGGATCTGGTCCTTGGGCAAGTACAACAGTGGTTCTATCTGCATCAACTGGTAGCACTATCTTTTCTGAAGACCGTGGTGTTACTCCCTTAGATACTGCCATCACGCTCTCCAATTCAAATGGCTGATAAGCAAGAAAAGTAATTGAAAGTATAGACATTGTATGATAGACAGGTGCAATGGATAGTGGGGAATAAAAGAGGGCATGAAATAATTCATATTTATGTTGTCTAACCAAACAGGATAGCATGACACAATTTCACATATATGATGGCTAACTAAACAGGATAGCATGACACAATTTCACATTATGATGGCTAACTAAAAAACATGGAAAGACATAGTTCAAAATATGAGATTATGTAAACAAGATGACATGACATAACTATATAATGTGTTTATTAAATAGGTTGGCATGCCATAATTCACATACATTCACGGATAGAATGCCATAATTCCAAATATGATGACTGTAAACACTAAACAGGATGAGATGATATAACTATATGATGTCTTTATTAAATGGGTTGCCATGCCATAATTCAGATAGATGATGTGTATGTACTATGTAAACATGATGGCATGATATAATTCCAATATATGATTTATATAGTAAGCAAGTAAGCAGATGGCAATCCATATATGATGTAAAAACTAAGCAATGCAAGACAACATGCATGACATGGGTAATATAACCCTGCCAAGTTTGAGCATAGACCTCAGTGGGGAAATAGGACTGGTCATCAGTCTCTGAATCCTCCTATGAGGAGCTCTCTGTAACCAGCAAGATGTCTGCTTCAGCAGGTAGCATTGTCTGCTCTGAATACCTTGTTTTCACTCTAGATACTTCCATCACCGCTTCAAATGGCTGATGCACAGGAAGAGTAGTTGAATATACAAACATTTTCGACAAATGGAACATGTAATACAAAAAAATGATAGCATGATATAATTCACATACATGATGATTGGCTAAACAGCATGGCATTGCATAATTCACATATATAATGCCTTTGCAACAAGATAGCATTGTATAATTCACATATATAATGTCTTGCAACAAGATGGCAATGCATAATTCACATATATGGTAATTAGACACTGAACATGTGGCATTCACACAAAGCATGTCTAAACTAATCAAATGATATAGCAATGCGAGACACCATACGCACGATATGAGCAACATAACCCTGCCAAGTTAGAGCATACACCTCGGGGGGAATAGGACTGGTCATCTATCTCTGAATCCTCCTCTGAGGAGCTATCCATAACCAGCGAGATATTCGCTTCGTCAGATAGCATAGTCTACTCTGAAGACCTTGTTTTCACTCCAGAATTTTCCATCACCGTGTCAAATGGCTGATGCACACGAAGAGCAGTTGAATGTACTAACATTGTTGACAAATGTAATATGTAACGAAAAAAAGTATGGCCTGATATAATTTACATATAAGATGACTGGCTAAGCCGGATGGCATTGCAAAATTCACATATATGATGCCTGGCTAAACAAGATGGCATTGCATAATTCACATAAACGATGAATAAACTAAACAGATGGCATTCGCACAAAGGATGTCTAAACTAAGCAGATGACATATTTGATGTATATAGTAAGCAATGCAAGACACCATATGCATGATATAACCAGCATCAGCATGCCAAGTTAGAGCGAAAACCTCAGGGGGTAAATAGGAGTTGTCTTCTCCTTTTGAATCCCCCTCAGAAAAGATATCTTCCTCTCGATTACAATCTGAAATGCATGGAGGGGGGCTGCCTTTGCACCTACCATGGAGCGACGTCTGCATGAAATTTTATTGCCACGCAAGGCTCATCTCTTTTGCTCTACATGTTCAGTTCCATTGTTTACAATAACTGTCATGCATAGGAATAAAACATAGTGAGATTATGTAAGGAGTGCATGCAGAAATCCAGAGTGATGGTAGCAACCTGTGGATAGACCCAAAACCAATAATAGCAGGCAGATAATGGCTTCAGTTAAAAAATACAGATAATGGCTTCTTTACTGTTTGTTTCCCATCCAACATGAAACTCATAGTAGACACCAGAGATTAACCAGATAGTAGATAGATACTATTGATAGCGGCCCCAATATGTACCCCACAACCATTTAAAAACTCAAGTTTGACCATTAGTTTGGAGCTGACTCAGAGTCTAATCGGTGAACAGGACGATAAAGTAGAATGTAATATTAAGGGATGCATAACGTAAGCAGACATGAAAGAGTGCGACCTCTCTTTCGGACCCGTGTAGTCCTCGAGGTCATCTGCTCGGTTGATGATGGTAATGCAGTTTTCATGGCTGCCAGCGGCGGGGAAGAAGATCTGAGGTGGCAAAAGACAGTCTAGAGGCCGGATCCCTGCTGTGCTGGACCCTTCTGTCGTTGGAGCAGCTGAGCTGGGGTGGACGACGGTGCAGCAGGAGCGGGACAAACCACGCAAGGTTTTCTTTGACAACTATCTGTAAGAGAAGTAATTCTGTAAGGGCTCGTTTGAATTGGAGGATTCCAACAATGTAGGGATAGGAAATAGACAGGAATAGGATAGGAATGCACGTGCAAAACAGAGAATTTAAAAACACAGGATTTTTGCCAATCTGGGTGTTTGATTCACAACAATTGGAAGATCACAGGATGCAAAGAAGCATGGTGAGATTAAGTCAAACCACAAGAAAATGTACAGTTATAATGTTATTACGCTACTATCTCTTAGTCTTGTGCTTCATGAATAGGAATTTGAAAAGGAGGACAAGTGAAAATTAAAATTCCTACGTTTTTCTTTCAAGGAGACACTAAAGGAATAAATCTGTGTGCTCAGTGGAAAATATATATAACATGTAGAGTAAAAAAGAGATGCAACAAGTGTACAACCTCTTTGGCGAAGCCATGTCGATCTCAGCGTGATTGGGTTGGCAGGTGAGGATGCTCCGGATGACTTTGCTGTCGAAGGAGGGGAAGAAGATCTTAGGCGTCTGGAGATGGAGCTCGAGGTACTGCTCCATTGTGATGGAGGGTTTCGTCGTTGGAGCAGCTCCGGTGAGTTGTACGATGCCGAGGCTGAAGCAGGACAAGAGAGATAACAAACAACGTTAACCTGAGTGGAATTCTAATAGCATCTCCAATACATGACGTAAAATACATAACCACAAAGTGCTAGATGTAAAATACATCAGCCGCTCATCTCTGAACTTAACTGTCGAAACTGAACTTCACTATCGAAACTGAACTTAACTATCGAAACTGAATTTTGTTGTCGAAACTGAACGCACTAGCAAGGTGAGGCTACACGTCGGTCGACTAACTTTTTCATCTCTGGTCAGTCGATTTTGCAGCCGTTGGATACGAAATCAAGGTCCTGGGGTTCATCTTCAACCTCCACCCCCCTGAGCCGCCAGCCACCACTGGCCAAACAGCAACCCCCCGCCGCCCCGCCCGCCCCGAAAACACTCCCCACCGCCGCCGCCCCAGCCATCCCTCTAGCCCCCCCCTCGTGCCGAGCTTTTTCTCCGGCGATCCCCACGCCAATGCCGGCGACCACTGCCCCCATCCTGAACCCTAAGATGGATAGTGGGGTACCTCTCCGGCGAGCCCCGTCCCCGCTGCGGCTGGTTCTTCCTTCACCCTGGCGAGCCCCCCCCCCACCACCCCCTGAAAATCGACTGACCCAAAATTCGATTCAGTCGACTAAAGTGTAGCTAAATCGGAGCAGCATCGCAAGCAAGAGCAAGAGTGAGAGCAGCAGCGCGAGAAAGAGCAATAGCAAGAGCAGACCAGGCAGGGGACCGAGAGCAAGAGTAGAGAAGCACCGCGAGTGAGAGCTAAAGCAGCAGCTCCTACTGATGTGGACGTCACCGCCGAGGGAGCGACGACGTGGAGGAAGTGGTCGGCGATGCTGCCGTGGATGGAGCCGCACCGTGTCGGCTCGGGACCGAGCGCCGGTGGCACCGTGAGATCGAATCAAGAAGAAAATGTGGTGATTAGTGTACAACCTCTTTGGTGGCGCCGATTAGGCCGCAGCTTCATCCGAGGAAACGGTGATGATGATGCTCTTCCGGTGGTGCAGGTGAAGACGACGGTGTGGGAATGGAGGTGGCGCGAAAGACAAGGGGAACGTCGGGGCAGCTCCTTGGAGGTGGAGGACGGGGTGGCTAAACCGGCGGGACAATGAGATCGACAACGGATCCTCATCTAGTACGGTGGATGAGGGACGTCGAGGTGTTGCTGTGGACGACGTCGTCGAGGAAGAGGCTCCGGCTGGGGGGCGGACGGAGCAGGGTGTGGGGTTTTGTCGTGGGTTTTCGCGGCCTCGGTGTACGAATGGGTGGGCGGATGGGATGGCAGTGGGGAACCATGGCTTAGAGACGTGCTTGTCCGAAATGTGGGGTAAGTTACGAAAGTACCCCCACCGATTTGAGGCGGTTCTTTCGGTTCAGGGGTACCACGGGCATTTCGCGTGTCGGGATTTCACAGGAGGTGGGAGTTTTCGCGCACATTGTAATTTCGGAATAGCAAGGCATGGGTTGAGATGGAGGGAGTTGTCGGAGCACAACAAGACAAAGATATATCTTAAATATTTTGGGCTAACAAGGCGCGGGTTGAAATTTCCGGAAAAGCCTAACGTGTATTGTACCAAATCAATGCGCACTACAAATGTCATTCAAAACTTTGAATTCATGTTATGTTCAATTAAAATATTTCGCTACGTGTATAATGCATGCAACCTACTACTCAAATGAACGTTTTAGTGCATTCCAAACGTATATACTACCGCTTCAATATGAACTAAATTTGAATTCGTTTCTCTATTTGAATAAGATCTACAGTAATGATTGTTGTGAAGTCAAAGCATTTGAATTCGTTTCTCTGTTTTAATAAGATCTACAATCATCATTATTGTCAAGTTAAACCATCGTTTGTGTATTATCTTCACAGCACACCACATGATTAGTCTCGAGTTACATATGAATTATGTGTACTATATGAACTCAAACTAGATTTTTTTTTAATCCACTTTATTTTGATTTCAAGTCACATTACATTTCTAGCTCTAGCTATATCTTCATAATCTAAACCATGTCTCGTATGTATAATGTGCTTATCACATTATGTATGGTGCCCCGCCCCCTACGCCTACAAGTATTTAGATGTGAGTTGCAAACACCACACATTACCACAAATTCAAATAAAATGTCAGAATGTTCGATATATAGTATTGTTTAGATTGTTCGATATTTAGTTGTAAGCTGCAAACGCCACGCATTATCACAAATTCAAATAAAATGTGAGATTGTTTGATGTATAGTATGGTTTAGATTGTTCGACATTTAGCTGTGAGTTGCAAACGCCATGCATTATCACATTATGGTATAACATGTGCACAGCACGTGTATCACTGCTATATTCATGCATGCAATGTTTAAAACACTATGATCTCCTATTCAAATATATGAATCCGCTTTCATATGAAATTATGATCTTTGTTAGTCTCTTACACCCACACAATCCTCTAACCTTTGTAGCTACCACTAACTTTCTCTCGTGCATGCACACACCCTCCTCGCCGTCCCCCTCCCTCGGCATTCTATACACTGGGCACATTCATTTTTTCTTTAGGTCGTTCTCCCAGAGTCTCCACAACTCCTTTCCGACACACACCGATCGATAAACCTCTCCAGCGATGCCTGCCTACAACATACACACACACCTTCAATCTCCTCCTTTATGTGTCCTTGCCTCGTGTCTCTCATACGGTCAGACACACGTGTAAACTCTCACCCCTCTTTTCATCGATCTCACAACCGCACACACTCCTCCCCGTATCTAGCTAGTAGTTGGGCCTCTCGCACCACCTTCTAGCTCCATTTTCTTTGTCTATCCGTCTCACTGGGCCTTATTTGCCTCTAACAAATGGACGTACACCGACCAATCTCTCGCTATACATATAGCTAGCTAGGTCCTTATAACTCGTTTTTACCCACACGTCAGTCGATCTACCTCATTAGTTGTGTCTCTCCCTTCCTCCGACAAACAACAATTGATCTACCGATATAGTTAGGTTTGCTTACCAAACACATGGTTCCCCTTCATCATCCATGGATGCGTCCCGACAGATCTATCATGCACAAGCACACACAGAAACACATCCCCACTCTTATTGATAACATTGCAGTTCCACCCTCAGTTTGTCTAGTAGGCCTCTCCCACCATCTTCGAGAAGCAACTCCATCACCCATCCAGCACTCTACCCCTCTCCCTCCCTCTCCCTCCCTCTCTCTCTCCTCTCTCTCTTTCTCTCTATCCCATCATATTTCCCGTCCTTCAGTTATGTATGGATGTCGACCGATCTCCCTCAAGACATAGCTGGGTCTCTCCTTCTCAACACATATACGAGTCGTTCTACCTCTATAGTTAGGCCTCTGCCTACCCCTCCCCCCACCCCCTCCCCCCCACACACACCGATACATCGAGCGCTCTAGTCATGTCTCCCTGCCACACACAAATTTGACATGTGCCCTCTAACGTTATGTTAGGCCAGTCGCCCTATATCTTTGACTTGCACACACACACACACAATTTCAATGGCTCTCTTCATCGATCTCGCACCCACCCACTTGATACTCTCTTCGACTCTATCGATAGCTATGACCCCTCCCTCTCTTCTCGTGGATTGCCCGACCCTCTATGTATGATATGGATAGGCCTCCATTTCACACACATTGCATGCAAAATTTTGTTTGAGATGTCACCGACACATATTCCCACAAATAATTCATGAAATCAACCCCCCACCCCACCCCCCACCCCAAAACAAAAAACACTCACGAACGCGGTTTGTATCTCTCACACACACCCACGTAGGTGGGGGACGTGCACGAAGAGAAGAGGTGCATGCACGGCGCACGTACTCCCGTCTCTTTCCCAACCACACCCGCGCAGGTACACTGTGGAGCTCATTTCTGTATGAAAAAGTAGCCCACGTGGTAATTTGGCACGTGTACTGGTTGTCCACTTGGTGGAGGGAGGATTGTCTACCACGGGTGAACAAACAAATTGCGACTTGACATGTTATGTTAAAAAAAGAGGCAAACCATGTGGGGCCTACCTTAGAGGCAAGGCTATATACACTGGAGTACTTTTGATG
This sequence comes from Triticum urartu, assembly GCF_003073215.2. NCBI lineage: Eukaryota > Viridiplantae > Streptophyta > Magnoliopsida > Poales > Poaceae > Triticum > Triticum urartu. The sequence continues at coordinate 567,413,799 of NC_053026.1, read as the reverse complement.
TGTCCCGTCAACTCTCAGAACGAGGAGAAGCTTGCTTAGTACGCCGTCTCCCCCGTTCCTAAATATAAGTATTTGTAGAGATTTCACCATGAACCACATGCGGATGTATATAGATGCATTTTAAGTGTAGATTCATTCATTTTGTTCTGTATGTAGTGGAATCTCTACAAAGACTTGTCTACTAGTAATAGCTAGCCCCCACTACTAGGAATTCCCTATCCTCTCCTTGAGCCACATCATCAAAATTGATGTAGCCGTTAGATGAAGTAAATCAGTCCATAATAGCCGTCTAATCTAGACGTTGAGAGGCTCCGCACTAAGCCACATGCAAGCATGCAGAAATACCGTGGCACATGCATGTGAGTGGGTTTTAAATCACATCAACATGTCTGCATGCAAGCATGCACCGGTAGCATGCATGTAAGTGAGCTTTTAAGTCCCATTAACATGTCAAAAAGAAAAATATAATCCCATTATGCAGTAGGAGTTGGCTGATCTTTTTTCCTTACGTGGGATGATCTAAATGATGATGGGAGTTTATTTAGTTTGGATAACACATTTTTCATGAGGTTATAGAGTTTTTTTTAGTTCTATGAAATCGATAATTTTGCGCAAAGAGATATACTGCTGTTCCGCGGCAACGCGTGGGGACTCATCTAGTAATGTTTAGGAACGGAGGGAGTACTATGTAAAGAGTTAGGTGTCGCACGGTGATAGTGTGAGGTGGGCCATGTAATCACTGAGCCTGCGTGTTTTCACTGCTCTTGCACGCCTCCGCTGTAAGAATGGAGAAAATTGTAATCTAGTAGTAGTACCTCCTTTCGCCGAAAGCGTGGGACATCCAGCAGTCCTACCACCTCAGTAATAAAGACCAATGAGCCATCAAATCACATAGACCCAGCAGTAACCATCACTCTTGCGCTAGTGAGAGGCCACGTCTGCTCTGCCCGACATGAATGCGGCACCGATTCTTTGGAGCGGCACTGACCGTTTCGGGCGGGAAGCGCGCGCGGGCGATGGAGGGGCTTTGGGTGGGCCAGGCTGGTCAGGAGCGGACGTGGCAACTGTCCGCATGTCCCTGCCGGACACGCCCGGAAACGAGAGGATGCACCGACTCTTGCGGCTAAAATCCTACACTACACAACATCTCTCTATAGGAGTAGGTCGATCTGTCGCTCTCTCTAACACACACATGCTGTTAAACACACACACACACACACACACACACGCACCTTGGTCCCATTGCACCTTCTAACTTGAGGTCTCGGGTTCGATAACTACACTTGAGCATAATTTGTGCCAGGAGGATTCTTTGACTGGTCAAAATGTTTTCTAGGGTTTGCACGCTTCACACTCTCTCTAGTATATATATACACGCTGGAGCCTTAGCGCTTGTAGTTGCTCTCTTCACACTCTCTCGCCCTCTCCCTCCGTTCCGAATTACTTATCGCAGGTATGAATGTATCCAGATGTATTTTAGTTCTAGATACATCCATTTCTTCGACGAGTAATTTGGAACGGAGGGAGTTGTTGCTCTCTTCACACTCTCTCGCCCTCTCCAGATCTAAACAAGACTTCGTTGGCCTCTCTCTCCCCTCACTGCTGCTCAAAGAGCCGGCAAGATCCGTCCATCGGGAAGGGAAGGAGGCTTAACGCTGTCGCTGTCGGTGAGGGACTACCGGCGCAGCTGTTCACTTTCCACCCAGCGGTGGCGCGGGAGGGCCTCCGACCCCTTCTTCATCGTTGTCGTCCCGCTGCCCACCGAACCACGCCCCAAGAACCTTAAGGTATAATTTACTTACTCCACATGCATTGCTCTAGATGCATGTATACCATGAATCTAGGACGTGGTTCAAAGAGGAAAGGAGTGGGGGAAAGTAGTGGGAAAAGTTGTATATAGCATGAATCTAGGACGTGGTTCAAAGAGGAAATGAAGGGTGTCGGAGTAAATAGCCATGGGTAGCCTAGCCGGCTTCCCCCGGCCCTTCTGAAAAAATTACGAGCCCGTCCGGCTCTCAAGAATCCAAGACGTGGGGCCGCCTTCCCCTTGCTAGCTGTCACCCAGGCCGGCTTTCGGAAGGCGGCCCGACTTTGGCCGTCGCGAAGGAAGCCACGGGAGGGCCGGCTTCGAGAAGCCGGCCGCGAGAAGACCGACTCCAAGAAGCCGGCTCCCATAAAGCGGTCGAGACCGTACCCTCAAAGTTTGCATCCACCTAGCGGCTATGTGACGGGGCGTGGCTACAGTGAAGCCTGCCACCCCCAAATCCCGGAGCACGGTCGGCACAGTGCGCCGTACGGGTGACCATGACCCGCCTGGCGCAACACTGTTGCCATGTTGACCCTGAAGCCATCCACGATGGGCGGCCAGTACGGCCCACGGGCGGTGGGCCCCTTCGGGCAGAGAGACACCCGAAGGCGGCCACGCCTCCCCCAGTCGGCCCGAGACAGAGCCGGCTCCCCGCAGCCGGCTTGCCGCCTTCCTCGAAGGAGACGCCCCATTAAGGAGACAAGACGCGGTGAGGCTACAACAATCGCCCGCTGGGCGGCGGTACTGTAGCCACACCTACCACGACGAAGCCCACGTCACCAAGATAGAGCAACAGTAACCAGCCGCCGACCAGGTCCTGGACAGTGGGGCCTGCCTGTCGACCGAGGAGCCGGCAGCCGGCGGGACCCACCAGTCGGCGGGCCCCAGCGGCCGGCGCAGAAGCCGGCGAGCGCAGTCACAGACGGCTGGGCCCCGTGCCCAATCGGATTACCATTGTACCCCCGGGGGGTAGGCCTATATAAACCCCCCCGGGGCGCCCATGCAAAGGGTTGGACCCCTAGCTAGTTTTAGACACCACACAAGGAGGAGAAGCAAGCCAGCCGTGCCCTTCTTCCTCCTCCCACCAAACAGCTCAAGGAGCATTGTGTAGCTACTTGTCCTTCTAGTGATCATGCGGAGACCCCGCAGAGCAGCAGTAGGGGTGTTATCTCCACGGAGAGCTCCGAAGCTGGGTAAGATCCGCCGGCGTGCATGTCTTCGCCTCATCCCGTTTCTAGGCACCGGCGATGTCTTACTGGCTCCCAAAATGATAAGCCATCCGTTGGCATATGTCGCACCTACCACCCGACATTTGGAGCCCACCGTGGGGTCAGGTGCACCGTCGTCCGGAGACCTGTTCTGGACGGGAACCCTCTTCCTCCCCAGCGAGCGTAGCCAGCCCGGCACGCCCGATGGCGCTTGCCACGACGCGCTGCAAGGCATCACCAGCATCTGCGCGGCGAGCAGCCTCGCCGATCCCCTCGACGAAACCCTCATCTCCGACGAGCTCGCCTCTGATGCGGGCACCGACCACCTCGCCAACCTCCTCGGCCAGCTCCATGTCTCCAGCGAGCCCGCTGTGGATCTGGAGTCGGTTGGCTCCACTGACCCGATGCCCGTCGACTCCGACACGGCCTCATTAGACACCTTCCCCACCAACGTCGCGATCTACAACGACCCGCTTCCCCGGACCGACGGCTGCGATACTGTCACCACCGAGGTGATGGTCATCGGCCACGGCGGCACGGCTGACGAGAGCGCCCACGATGCCCTGCACGCGGCGGCCCATGACTTGTCCATCCCCCTCCCGGCTGATGCCGACGACGAAGCACTGGAGGCACGCCGCCTCGCTCTCCTCGCGGAGGGCCGGAGGCTGGCTTCCGTGAGACGCCTTACTGAGGCCTACCAGCACGAAGCTGACCGCGCCGCCTTCGGCACGCCGGCCCCGGGCGGGCCAAGCCGGGCCGGTGTTGTCAAGCAACACGGCGCTGCCATCACCGACACGCTGGGAGTCGACCGCCCGGTCTATGCCACTCCACTCGAGAACTTGCGTGCCGCCCAGGCGGCCGTGGACGAGTTGGACGGCTTGGAGGCCGAAGAACTCCCCCACATGACCCAGCGCATCCAGCAGCTGATTGACGCGGCCGCACGGTGGCACGAAGCCGACGCCCGCGCGGGAAGCCCTCCCCCACGCCGAGATCACGGCGCGATGTCCCGGACACCGACTACGAGCAACGCCCGCGCGCGGCGCGAGAAAGAGCCGGCGACCAGCCGAAGCCGGACCCGAATCTCCATCGAGCGAGACGCGGACGGCCATCCCTGACCCATGGAATGGCGGGGCAACCCGCCTCCGCCTCGACCCCGTGGAGAGAGATATCCCACTCCGCCGCCTGTGGCGCACCCGACTCTCAGCGGCCGACTAGGTCGCCGTGAAGGAGTCGGCGAGAACGACGCCCGCCATCGGATCGACCGCCTGGCGCGATCCCTGGCGCTGGAAGAAGAAGACGATGTCGGCCCGCCTTGTTTCGGCCCCCGCATCCGCGACGAGCCTTTCCCCAAAGGGTTCTCGCTCCCAAGAGACACGCCCAAGTACAACGGCTCCGTGAAGCTAGAAGATTGGTTGATCGACTACTCCACAGCGGTCAGCATAGCCAACGGCAACCGGCGCGTTGCCGTGAAGTACGTGCCCCTCATGCTGCAAGGCACGGCGCGGACCTGGCTCAACAGCCTCAAGCCTCTCAGCATCAACAGCTGGCTAGATTTCACTGAAGCTTTCATCCGCAACTTCACCAGCACCTACAAGCGGGCTCCCAAGCCCAGGCAGCTCTCCTTGTGCGTGCAGGGCCCAGCCGAGTCCACTCGCGACTACCTCACGCGTTGGGCCGAGCTCCGCAATTCTTGCGAGGGGGTGCACGAGGTGCAAGCCATCGAATACTTCACTGCCGGGTGCCGGGAAGGCACCCTCCTCAAGCACAAGCTCCTTTGCGACGAGCCGACTACCCTCGACGAGCTTCTGGACATAGCGGACAAATATGCCACCGCCGACTCTTCGATGAAGACCGAGCTCCGGGTAGACGCGTCCGGGAAAGTACTCAACCCGGTGCCCAAGACGCCGGCAGGGGATTCCGGCCGATGCCCACACCCGAATGACCACAAGCGCAAGGGCCCTGCGCCGCCTCCCGCCAGTCGGCAGGTGGCCACGGTCGAAGAGACGCCGCCTGAAGGGCGGCCCGCACCCAAGAAGCCCAAGGGCGGCCGGCCGGCTTGGCAGCCGGCTTTCTCCTACGAGCAAACTCTCGACGCCCCGTGCAAATTCCATAGTGGCGCGAAGCCGTCCAACCACACAACCCGGAAGTGCCATTGGCTCACCCGAATCTCTAAAGGCGAAGGGCTCGCGCCGCCTCCGCCTGCCGGCCTGCCGCCTCCGGCCGCTCGGCCCGCAGTCGAAGCCGTGCACGACGAATTCCCCGACAAGCAAGCAACCTACATCGTCTTTACAAGCCAGCTCAAAGACCGGCGCGGCAAACGCCGAGAGCACCAGGAAGTCAGCGTGGTCGCTGCCAACCCCGCCGGGCACATGCATTGGTCAGAAAAACCCATCAGCTGGAGCCGGGCCGACCACCCAGAGGTGATGCCGTCTCCCGGCTCTTATGCGTTGGTCCTGGAAGCCACCCTCGCGACAGACAGACGCGCCGCCCGTTTGTCCCGCGTGCTGATAGACGGCGGGAGCAGCATCAACATCCTGTACCGTGACACCCTAGAGAAGCTAAATGTCAAAACGAAGCAACTCATGCCTACCCGGACAGTGTTCCACGGCATCGTACCCGGCTTGTCCTGCGCCCCCATCGGCAAGATCAAGATTGATGTGCTCTTTGGGGACAAGGAGCATTTCCGCCGGGAAGCAATCTGGTTTGAAGTGGTGGACCTGGAGAGCCCCTACCATGCGTTGCTTGGCCGACCCGCCTTGGCCAGGTTCATGGCAGTTCCCCACTATGCATACCTCAAGATGAAGATACCGAGTTCCAAGGGCGTCATCACCGTAGCCGGCGATTACAAGAGTCCTCCGAGTGCGCTGCCGCCAGTAGCCGGCTAGCCGAGTCCCTTGTGATTGCCGAAGAGAAGAAGATGTTGGACCGGGTCGTGGCCATGGCCGGCAAGCAGCCGAACCTGTCCCCCGACCCCAAGGAGTATGATGCCCAAGGATCCTTCCAGCCGGCCAAAGAAACCAAGAAGATACCCCTTGACCCCGAGCACCCCGAGAGGTTTGCCGTCATCGGGGTAAGCCTGAACAGTAAATAGGAAGGCGAGCTCGCCGATTTCCTCCGTGAGAATCGGGACATCTTTGCATGGTCCCCCAAGGACATGCCGGGTGTTCCGAAGGAATTCGCCGAGTGCAAACTACACGTTCGAGAAGACGCAAAACCAGTCAAGCAGCCCCTCCGTCGACTATCAGAGGAAAAGAGAAGGATTGTAGGGGAGGAGATAGCCCGGCTTCTGGCAGCTGGCTTCATTATGGAAGTCTTCTTTCCAGAGTGGCTTGCCAACCCGGTCCTCATGCTAAAGAAGAAGAACAAGTGGCGCATGTGTATAGACTACACAAGCCTCAACAAAGCCTGCCCCAAAGATCCCTTTGCCCTGCCGAGGATTGACCAAGTGATAGACTCCATGGCCGGATGCGAGCTGTTGAGTTTCTTGGATGCTTACTCAGGATATCACCAGATAAAGCTAGATCCGGCTGACCGCCTAAAGACCGCCTTCATCACACCATTTGGGGCCTTCTGCTACCTGACTATGACATTCGGCTTGAGAAATGCCGGTGCCACTTTTCAGCGTTGCATGCAGAAGTGCCTCCTCAAGCAACTCGGCAGAAACGCTCACGTCTACGTAGACGATATTGTGGTGAAGACGGAGAAGCGCGGCACCTTGCTGGAAGACCTCAAAGAAACATTTGAGAACCTACGCCGATTCCAAATCAAGCTCAACCCCGAGAAATGTGTGTTCGGAGTGCCAGCCGGCCAGCTCCTAGGCTTCCTGGTCTCCGAACACGGCATCGAATGCAACCCGGTGAAGATCAAGGCCATCGAGAGAATGGCGATCCCCACCAAGCTTTGAGACATCCATAAGTTCACTGGATGCTTGGCCTCCTTGAACCGCTTCATCAGCCGGCTCGGAGAGAAAGCTCTCCCCCTCTACCGCCTCATGAAGAAGAGCACTCACTTCGAGTGGAACGACCAGGCCGACCAAGCTTTTCACGAGCTGAAGAAGATGCTGGCCACACCGCCTGTCCTAGCGGTGCCAACTGAGAAAGAGCCCATGCTCCTTTACATTGCCGCAACCAGCCGGGTGGTCAGCACCGTCATCGTAGTCCAACGCCCAGAAGAGGGCCGAGCCCAGCCGGTCCAGAGGCCGGTGTATTATTTGAGCGAGGTGCTGTCCGCCTCAAAGCAGAACTACCCGCACTATCAGAAGATGTGTTACGGCGTGTACTTCACCGCCAAGAAGCTGAAGCCCTACTTTCAAGAGCATCCCGTCACGGTCGTATGCACCGCCCCGCTGGCGGAGATCATAGGCAGCCGGGATGCATCCGGCCGGGTGGCGAAATGGGCCATCGAGCTGGCCCCTTACACGATCTTCTACCAGCCCCGCACCGCCATCAAGTCCCAAGCACTGGCCGACTTCCTCGTCGACTGGGCCGAGACCCAGTACCTACCACCGGCTCCCGACTCCACCCATTGGCGCATGCACTTCGACGGGTCCAGGATGCGCACCGGCTTGGGAGCCGGCGTCGTCCTTACCTCTCCCAAAGGCGATAAGCTCAGATACACGCTGCAGATTCACTTTGCCGCCTCCAACAATGTAGCCGAGTACGAGGCACTCATACACGGGCTCCGGCTTGCCAAGGAACTCGGCATCCGCCGGATCCTATGTTATGGAGACTCGAACTTGGTGGTTCAGCAATCATCCGGTGACTGGGATGCCAAGGACGCAAATATGGCAAGCTACCACTTCCTGGTTCAGCAACTCAGCGGATACTTTGAAGGATGCGAGTTCCTCCATGTACCGTGAGCCGACAACGAGCCAGCCGATGCCCTGGCTCGAATAGGCTCCACTCGGCAAGAAATACCAACCGGCGTCGCTCTACAACGCCTCCTCAAGCCGCCCATCAAGCCGTCTCCAGAGTCTGATTCCATCTTCGTACCGCCTGACCCCGACGCGGCCGGGTCTGGCTCGAAGAACCAAGCAGGCGACCCAGGGACTTCAGTAGTCGGCCCGGGGACTTCGGTAGCCGGCTCAGGGACTGCCACACCCGGATCGGGGACTGCAGTAGTCGGCCTGGGGACTGCACCAACACAACAGCTGGCGGCCGACTCCAGCATTTCACCACCCAGCCCACCCACCCTGGTGGCAGTAGCCACATTGGCAATAGGAGAAGTCGCGGCTCCGTCATGGGCTTAGTCCATCCTCAACTTCCTAGTAAACCAAGATCTGCCGGCTGACGAAACAGAGGCAAGACAAGTCCAACGTCGAGCCGGAGCATACACAATCGTCAACAGAGAGCTCGTCAAGCGCAGTGTCACTGGAGTCCTCCAACGGTGCGTCGAGCAAGAGAAGGGCATTGCAATCCCCAGAGACATCCACCAAGGAGAATGCGGCCACCATGCGGCTTCAAGATCACTCGTCGCCAAAGCTTTCCGCCATGGTTTCTTCTGGCCGACTGCTTTGGACGATGCCAAAGAATTAGTTAAGTATTGCAAAGGGTGCCAACTCTTCAGCTCCAAGCAACACATGCCGGCTTCGGCACTCAAGACCATTCCCCTCACCTGGCCCTTCGCCGTTTGGGGACTGGACATGGTGGGCCCATTCAAGACGGCGCGCGGCGGCATGACGCATTTGCTCGTCGCCGTGGACAAATTCACCAAGTGGATTGAGGCAAAGCCGATCAAGAAGCTGAATGGGCCGACTGTCGTGACATTCATCGCAGATATAACAACTCGGTACGGCGTGCCACACAGCATCATCACCGACAATGGCACGAATTTTGCCAAAGGAGCCTTGGCACGTTTCTACGCAACGCAAGGTATCCGGCTGGACTTAGCGTCCGTCGCCCACCCGCAGTCAAACGGCCAGGTGGAGCGAGCCAACGGCCTCATCCTCTCCGGCATCAAGCCCCGACTGGTCGTACCACTAGAGCGTTCAGCCGGCTGCTGGCTCGATGAGCTGCCGGCTGTCCTCTGGAGTCTGCGCACTACCCCAAACAAGTCAACCGGCTTCACTCCTTTCTTCCTCGTGTACGGTGCCGAGGTGATCATCCCAACCGACATCGAGTTCGACTCGCCCCGGGTAACCATGTATACGGAGGCGGAGGCCAAGGAAGCATGAGAAGACGGCGTCGGCCTACTGGAAGAAGGCCGGCTGTTAGCCCTCAGCCGGTCTGCAATCTACCAGTAGGGTTTGCGCCGCTACCACAGCTGGAAGGTCAGACCAAGATCCTTCCAAGAGGGCGACCTTGTGCTCCGGCTGATCCAGCGAAGAGCCGGCCAGCACAAGCTCTCGGCCCCTTGGGAGGGCCCCTTCGTCATCAGCAGAGCTTTAGGCAACGACTCCTACTACCTAATCGACGCACAGAAGCCCAAGGCACGCAAGAGAGACGACTCCGGCAAGGAGTCGGAACGACCATGGAACGCCAACCTCCTTCGAAGATTTTACAGTTGAAATGCAGTATGTATCACGCTAACTTTTGTACTAAGTACGAGACAATAGGCCCCCTGAGGAGGGCTCGGGGACTGCCATCTTTTATCTATGAATGAAGAGTATCATGCTTATGACCTTGTCATTTCATTTACTTGTTCCGTCCGGCACCGGGTTCGACTAGTCGGCCCGGGGACTGGCCGACTGGAGTTATATTAGAAGTCCTACCCGCGGTCAGACAAGTAGTGTGCCAACACCCAGGCTTAGCTCTTGCCGAAGTCGCAGTTCGAAGAACCGGCTGTCCGGCAGGCAAGAGTCAAAAGCAGGAAAGGATGCCCACACGAAAAATGGCTAGGGACCAACGGACTAATATAACAAAAGCCGGTTTGCCGCCTACCACCGACCGACTACCAGAGTAGCCGGCCGGCCGGTTTCCATTCACTTCACTTCAATCCAAGAAAGCTCGAGTACTTGCCTCCCCAAAGAGGGAAGGCGGCAAAGGAAAAAGCCTAAGGATAAAAAGCATACGCGAATGGAAACCAAACATGCACATAATAATATTTACATAAAAGACCTCCAAGAGGCCAGCATTCAACATAGTTTGGATACACCCCCAGTGGGTGGAACTGCGAAAGCTTAATAAAGATTGTTCAAAAGGCAACAAGCAGGAAAAACAAGGACGACAGGTTAAGCCGGCGGAGCGACCGACGAGCCGGGCTGGTCGGTGGAGACGGTTGTGCCGGTTGAAGGAGTGGCCGGCTGGCGAACCTCAGCTTGATCACCGCCTCCCGCAGAGGGCGCGCTTTGGCGCGCCTCGTTGCTGGAGGCATGGTCAGCCTAAGGCCGGCCGGTTGTTCCACTAGCCGGCTTGACGTCTTCACCGTCCTCTTCTTCGTCGTCTTCGCCTTTGTTGCTGGAGGCGATCTCCTCTGCTGAGTCCTCGCCCACCGCCGGGTTCAGCCCGAACCACTCCTCCAGCTGGGCAACGCCATCATCGTTGATTTCAGGCGCAAAAACGCTGATGTCGGTGCACTCGGCGATCGTCGAAGCACGCTGGGCGATAGCCGGCCGCACCTCCTCCAGCTCCGCGTCGGCCTCCAGCCACCAAGTGCGCAGCTGGTCCAGGTTCAGCCCTGGGTACCAGGCTCGGACGAACTCCAACGCCCGCCCGGCTCCAAGCCGGGCCGCCGACGCCTTCCAAGCTTCAAAGCGACCGACTGCAACCTCCAGCCAGTCGGCAGTCCGGCTCGGGGTGCGGGGGATCGTCTCGCCGGCCAGAGGGCGGCCAACACCTGCGCTCCGGCACGTTGGAGCCGGCGAAGCATCCGGTGAGCCGGCTACAGCCGCTCTTGGACCGCCAAGAGCTGCTCCTCAAGCGTCCGATTCGCGTCCGGCGCGATGTTGACCCCCGCCTGATGGTGCGCCTCGCGATGGGCCTCGATGGTTTGGGCGGCGAAGGCGGAGTAGCCGGGAAAGTAGTCTGCACAGAAAATAGGAAGCAGCACAAGTCAGAGCAAAAACCAGGCGGCCGAGGGCAGGAGAGGAGCGAGGAAGGCGGCTTACCGTCGATCAAGTCCTCGATGCCACCGGAGCCTGCATCCAGCGGTTGCCGGGCCTCAGCCCAGCCCGCCGCCTCGGTCTCAAACTCTGCCTTTAGGGCGGCTTCGCTATCCTGCGCTTTCTTCAGGGCCGCCTTGTGGCTCTCCTCCTGGTCAGCCAGCTTCTTGGCCAGGCGGTCACGCTCCTGGACCAAGGCAGCGTACTCAGCATCCTTGGTGCGAAGGGCAGCCTGCGCTTCGCCGAGCTCCCTCTTCAAGTTGGCGTTGGCCCCTGAAAGCACGAAAGACAAAAGAAAAAACCAATAAGGAAAAAGTCGTCAAGGAAGATCCGACCCAACTGCTCAGCAGTCGGCCCGAATCTCGGGGACTACACCCAGTGGGTGCGCTGACGCGCCCCCACAGGAGACAAACAAGATCAAGCACTTACTTCGGCTGTTGGCCAGGTCGTTGGTCTTCCGACCCAACTCCTTAGCCTGGGATTTGAAGGCGGCAGCACGGGAGTTATGATATTCCTGGAAGATCAGACAGGAAGCAAGAATAAGGTAGTCGTCAAGGAAGATCCGACCCGACTGCTCAGCAGTCGGCCCGAATCTCGGGGACTACACCCAGTGGGTGCGCTGACGCGCCCCCACGGAAGAAATCAAGAGACCAAAGCGGCCAAGAATGAAAGACTCACCCGGATGGCGGCCCGCGTCGAAAGGAACTCCTGGGTGTACTGCTAGAGCAAGGCGGCCTGAGCTTGAAGCCGGCTCCGGACCTCTTGGGCCGCCACGTTCAGCTCGCCAGTCCCCCCGCTGGGAGTCCACTCGGACGTGGCGGTGCTGGCCGCCTCCAGGGCCTCCGCCGACTGGCAGCCACCCGCAACTCGGCGCGACTCCGGCGCAGCGGTGCCTCCCCCTGCGCGCCGATGCGTTACCGGCTGCACCGCGAGGCCGGCTCCGACCTCCGGCTCACCCCCAGCCGGCTCTTCTGGCGCCGCTGACGATTGGCCGCCTTGGCCCGCTCTGGTTGGCGCTGCCGGCGGTGCTCTCTCCGCGAAGACCACGAGGTCCTCCCTCCTCTCCATCAGCGGCGGGTCTTGGACGATTTCCTCCGCCAGGGGCAATGGGGTGTCAGGGGCCACGGCTCGGAGGGGAATGGCGAGCAGCGAAGGCTGGTTACGCGAACCCTCCGCCTCCGTTTCCGCGGTCGCCGCCTCCGCTTGGGCCTTGGCTGCCGCGTCGGCCTGCTCCTTCGCCGCCTGGGCGGCCGCTTGTTCCGCCGCCTCACGCTCCTCCCGCGCCTCACGGGCGTTCCACTCTGTGGCCTCCCTGAGGTCGGCACGGGGGTCCACACGGCGGGAGCCCGAAGACCCTCCAGTCGGCCCAACTACGGAGCCGCCCGGACCCCGCTCAAGGGAAAGCGACGCCTTGTCCAGCGAGCGGGGAAAGGTTAGGAAGAATGTTCAACAGAAGAGGACAATGAAAAGCATGCGTCCAAGAAATCGACGACATACGCTGAGACCGCCTGAGGCTGCTTCATCGCCTTGCGGAAGCGGGCCGCTTTCGCGGCCGCCTCATCTCGTTTGGTCGCCGCGGTGGAGGCTCTGGACTTCTTCGGCCGGCTGCCGAAGAGGATTGACGCGGCCCGGCGCTTCTGTACGCCTCCGCTGACAGCCGGCGCGGTGGACGAGCCCACGCCTTGATGGTCGGGCGCCGGCTGGCGACGCGGGGCGACTTCGACTTCGGCATCATCTGGCCAGTCCTCGAAGCCGGCAGTAAGCCCTGTGCCTCCGGGCTCGGCGTTGTCCCCCACGACGGCGTCTTCCATGGCGGCCGCTCCCAAATCCGGGTCGTCGACGACGTCCACCGTGCGTTCAGGGACGTACTGGCGTTCTATCCTTGCTGCCCCAGTCGTCGGCGGAAGAAGGGGCTTCTGCTAAGAAGAACCGACTGATCAGAAGCCGGCCATCATGAAGCCGGCTACCAACAAAAAGAAGAAAGAGAGGAAAGCTTACCACGGGCGGAGGGTTGGCATGAGAATACGGCGCCTTGCCGTATCGCCAGTCCTCGGCGAGCTTGCAATTGGAGATATAATTCACCATGTATGACACCTCCGCATGAGGCATCTCCCTGGTGCTCAGCCGGCTTGGGTCGACGTGGCCGCTCATCTAACACATCATGTGGGTCCGGCTTTGGAGAGGAAGTAGCCGGCGCTCCACGAAGGCGGCCACCAAGTCGGCCCCGGTCAGGCCTTCCGACTGGATCATCACCCGAAGCCGGGAGACGGCTGCGTTCCCGGCCTGAGACAGCGATCGGGACCGGAAACTCCATGAGGGTTGCCTCCCAGCCGGCGGGCCGGCTACGTAAGCCGGCAGGTTGACGTGGTCTCCTTGCTGGGCGACGTTCTTCACGTAGAAGTACGACTTCTGCCAGATCTTCACCGACTGGATCAGGGGGATGGACGGGAACGGGTTGTTCTCGCCCGACCTCCTCATGGCGATGTAGGCCCCGCAGGGGGCGGGCACACCTGCGACGACGGTGCCGAGTTTGCTCTGGAAGAATTCCCCCCAGAGCTCCAGCGTGGGGAGCACCCCCAAGAAACCTTCGCAGAGAGGACGAAGGCCGACAGCAGCATCACCGCGTTGGGCATGAGGTGATGCGGCTGAAGATTGTAGAACTCGAGAAAGGAGCGCAGGAACCCGCTCGCCGGAAGGCCGAAGCCGTGCAGGAAGTGCGAGCGGAAGACGACCCGCTCGCCCTCCTCCGGTGCCGGCGAGATCTCCGTCTCCGGAGCCAGGCGGACCCGCATGAGGTTGGCATCGGGCAGGCGCCGAGTCTGGCGGAGGAACTCAACATGGTCCTCATGGACGTTGGAGCCGTCCCACAATCTCGACGGCACCATGGGAGCAAGACGATGTGGCGGTGCGGCGGCGCTGAGACGGGAAGCTGCGGCGGCAACGAGAGGAAGAAAGGAGGACGAGGAGGGGAGGAGTGAGAGAGAGCGTGCGAACCTCTGTCTCTCCCCCTTCTCCCCCTACTTATAGGCTCGCGTGGCGGAGCCGAGGAGGCGCGGCGTGGGGAAACGAGGGGATCGATCGTGCCCACTCCCCCACATCCCGCGTTTATTGCGCCCTAACGGCGAAATAAAATTGCCACGGGAAGGCGAGCGGTCCACCTGGGCCGCAGAAGATCAGCGCTCGGGCCGAGGCCTAGGAGTGGCGGGCCCGGGCCTGTGGCGGCGTCCGTCGTGCGTGTGCACTGGCAGGGTCTCGCTGCCACGTGGCCCGCGGGAGGGCCCGCGGTCAGCACGCGGATCGACCACTTTCCCACCTACAAGACACAGAGCTCCCCGAAATCGGCATACACCAGCAAAGCCGGCTCCTCAGGGTAGGAAGCTGACCAAGCTTCTCGTCCCTCTGTCCGCCTCGAAGCTCGATCAGCTTCAGGGACTACTGTCGAAGTAAATAGCCATGGGTAGCCAAGCCGACTTCCCCCGGCCCTTCTGAAAAAATTACGAGCCCGTCCGGCTCTCAAGAATCCAAGACGTGGGGCCGCCTTCCCCTTGCTGGTTGTCACCCAGGCCGGCTTTCGGAAGGTGGCCCGACTTTGGCCCTCGCGAAGGAAGCCACGGGAGGGCCGGATTCGAGAAGCCGGCCGTGAGAAGACCGACTCCAAGAAGCCGGCTCCCATAAAGCGGTCGAGACCGTACCCTCAAAGTTTGCATCCACCTAGCGGCGATGTGACGGGGCGTGGCTACAGTGAAGCCTGCCACCCCCAAATCCCGAAGCACGATCAGCACAGTGCGCCGTACGGGTGACCATGACCCGCCCGGCGCAACACTATTGCCATGTTGACCCTGACGCCATCCACGATGGGCGGCCAGTACGGCCCACGGGCGGTGGGCCCCTTCGGGCAGAGAGACACCCGAAGGCGGCCACGCCTCCCCCAGTCGGCCCGAGACAGAGCCGGCTCCCCGCAGCCGGCTTGCCGCCTTCCTCGAAGGAGACGCCCCATTAAGGAGACAAGACGCGGTAAGGCTACAGCAATCGCCCGCTGGGCGGCGGTACTGTAGCCACGCCTACCACGACGAAGCCCACGTCACCAAGATAGAGCAACAGTAACCAGCCGCCGACCAGGTCCTGGACAGTGGGGCCTGCCTGTCGACCGAGGAGCCGGCAGCCGGCGAGACCCACCAGTCGACGGGCCCCAGCGGCCGGCGCAGAAGCCGGCGAGCGCAGTCACAGACGGCTGGGGCCCGCGCCGAGTCGGATTACCATTGTACCCCCAGGGGGTAGGCCTATATAAACCCCCTGGGGTGCCCATGCAAAGGGTTGGACCCCCAGCTAGTTTTAGACACCACACAAGGAGGAGAAGCAAGCCAGCCGTGCCCTTCTTCCTCCTCCCACCAAACAGCTCAAGGAGCATTGTGTAGCTACTTGTCCTTCTAGTGATCATGCGGAGACCCCGCAGAGCAGCAGTAGGGGTGTTATCTCCACGGAGAGCTCCGAAGCTGAGTAAGATCCGCCGGCGTGCATTTCTTCGCCTCATCCCGTTTCCAGGCACCGGCGATGTCTTACTGGCTCCCACAATGATAAGCCATCCGTTGGCATATGTCGCACCTACCACCCGACAAAGGGGGAAAGTTGTATAGCATGAATCTAGGACGTGGTTCAAAGAGGAAAGGAATGGGGGAAAGTTGTGGGGAAAGTTGTATCGCATAAATCTAGGACATGGTTCAAAGAGGAAAGGAAGGGGCGAAAGTACTAGTTCAAAAAGGAAAGGAAGGGACAAGGCTGTAGAGTTTGAGCAGGACTAGATTAGCTGCGCTCACATAGGGAAAGGTGTCTAAAGATAACAAAACTGGGACCAACACAAATATGCTCCTTGGTTGTTTGTTCTTTGTTGCAACAGACCGTACATGACCACAGTACATCGGTAGATGCACATGGTGCTGGTGCGTCCACTATCCCATGCAACTCATTAGCTGTTGTTAATCTAAGGCCATGTTTGGTTAAAAACTACCTAGTCCCTACCGGCTTGGTTCCAGGGACTAAACATGGACTAGAGGTTATTAAATGGCATGCTAAGAGACCATGTTACCCCTAGTAATGAACTAATAGAGACAAGGTGCGATGTGTGGCGGGGGCAACTGTTGGAAAAAGTCCCAAAAAGACTCCCTCGGGGTCTTCTTTCTTTAGTCCCAAATGCCCACTTTTAGTCCCTAAAAGTCCCTCCTGTTTGGTTTAGATGGGACTGACACGGAGTTTTTTTAGTCCCTACACCAAAATGTCCCTGTAAACAAACACCCTCTAATAATGCCGCTGGAAAATTGATGCAATGCCATAGTTAAAAGCAAATTACATGTTTAACGAATTTTATTGTTAATATAATCTCTATGTTAATATTAATCAATGCCACCGTTTGAGAAATGCTACTGTCTTGCTTTCTTTCCCATTTAGATAAGGTAGATGCTTCTTTTTGTTGGCTTCTGTGTCATCCACCGTTATTGACCACTAATTGTTTCCTTTGCACCTCTGTGTAAACAGGGTTATCTACTTCACCTCATTGCCATTGTGACCTTTTGTTGCACTGCACAAAACACTTTTGTTTTAAGAGTGTTTTGTGTAGTTCAACCAAAATGTCACACCGACAACGTTGCTTGATTGCTTGATCTTAGTGGAACTACACAAGAGGAGATCTTACTTCCTATCCGTTAAGGCGAATTTGGTTCAGATCTTCTTCTTGTGAGTTGTTTGAATTCTGCATCATGAGAGGTCAGTACTAGCCTTCTTTCACATGATTCTGCAGTGTGCTTTCATATGTTGTGCTACTTGTACGACAATGTTGCTTGATTTTAGTGAACTACACAAATGGAGACAAGACTTCCAATCTGTATGTGCACCGTAATATCCCATTGAGGTAAGATAAGGATATTTCACAACTGCTAGCCTGTATTTTCCCACTTTCATCAGAAAATTAAGTTTAGTACTATACTTGTGCTCCCTAATTGACATGCCAAATCTTACATTGAAGGTGAAGCTTGTCTGTTATTGAACCAAGTGATGAAGGGGAAGAACAAGCAGAAGAAAAACAAAAATCAACTCCCGGTGCTGTAATGAAGCACTGGAACTGTGATGACACAAGTAATGATATAGTTTTGCATCTTAATTTATTGCTATGGCTGGAACGAGCAATTGTTTTACCACTGATTTGATGCCACACTTAATGTAATATGTAATTATCTCAACTTGTGCAAACAGGGATCTTCTTTGAAGATACCATATATTTTAGTGGAACTGCACAAGAAGATGTTGGAAACATTAAACTTATCGAGGAGTATATAGTAAGCATGGCCACCACCGTAGATAGCAACAGATGGTTCCGGAGAAGTGCTTCATCTGTATGCTCTACACAATAAGCCTCCTGACAAAGGTTGGTACTCGCCCAGTGATTTCATCCATATGATTGAGCTTTGTCATCTCTATTGGTGTTATGCTACTGTTTAGATACTGTCATGAAAAAGTGGTATTGTCCTTGAGAAGTGCTTCATTTGTGTTGTTTTAAATATTTCCTTTCCTTTTATTCGAGCAAACAGGGATGCTAGCATTTAGTAGTCCTCTTGTCTTTGCACAATAGGATCATCTTCCTCTGAAGAATAATATGGAGTATGTGAAGTGACTAGTTCCGATTATGCCAGGATGAAGAAGCCCTGTCTATCTTCTCATCAGAAGGAGCAGTTGAAGGATGGTTACATTACTCCCCACAAGACCAAACTAACTTCAGCTCAGAAGGACTGACAAATCTCCATCTTTTTGATGTGATGCGCGAGTACAATGTTGTTCTAGGATTCTTTCTAGTGAGTTCCATTTTTCTAAAAGTGTGCTGGTCATGGACCATGTATGTGCCTGTTGAAACTGTCAATTCATAGTATAATTTGCTTTATACTAATCACTTTTTTGTATTTGAGCAAACATGGGTGCTCAGCTTGATTTCAATGGGAACTGCACAAAATGTTCATGAATACATCGAATCATTCATTTCCACCACAAGAAAGGAGGTGCCGATAAGTTCAAGGCGTTGCAACATATAAGGGCGAAATCATACAAGCTACACGCGAATTTGGTTGATTTTGGTGGAACTGCACAAAAAGAACAACTGGTTTATTTAGCACGAGGTGCCATGTCAATGTCCGAACTGATGGCAAACCCTGCCCATTCCATAATCATAGGCATTTGATATTTTGGAATGGGACAACCTTGTCAAATTTTGCTCATTGATTTTAGCAAGACATGCGTTTGATATTTTCAAATGGGACGCCCTTTGCTGTCAGCAGCATCAATCAATTTTTTCTTTATTCTTTAGTTGTGAAGTAAATATTACCTCTGACATGTGAGTCGCTGAGATGCATAATCATCGATTGTTTTGAATGTTCTCTATGAATTGCCAGGCCTGTGTGTTTGATTGCAATGTACAGAAACACTAAAAAGCTGCTCAAACTCTTTGTACTCCTTCTGTTCCTTTTTACTTCGCACATTGTGAAAGTGCATACTTTTTGTATAAGATTGGTCAAAGTAGAGATACTTTGACTGCAGACAAAACTTGTATGCAGACTAGAAAGGACCGGAGGGAGTACATGTGAAACTGCTACAAACGAGGTGATCACCCTGGGAATAATGCTAGTACGTATTGTTTTGCATGTTCATCCAATGCCAGTGATACAGGAATTCGAACTAATCGAAATAAATTCATTCATACATGGTCGGATTTCATATAAACATGCCGGATTTCATTACATTTCATACATTCTTCAACTAAAAAGGGGTGCGCTGGAGGTATAATTAATTAACCGAAGCTACCCACCTGTGTCCCGCTGAGCCGAACAGAAGCTTCAGTGACTTAACTGCAGGTGCAGTTGCGTAACTGACATGTGGCCTGTTGGGCCCACGTGTCAGTCAGCCAACTGCACCAGCAGTTTAGTAGAAGCAGCGTTCTTCTCCAGCGCAGCTCTCCGACTCCACGTCGCCGCCAAGAAGCTAACCAGCCGTCAATGGTCAACTCACCTAGCTTGGCTTCAACCGGAGGGTAGCAGCGGTGGCCTTACTTGGACCCGAGCGGCGGCGACCTACCGTGTTCTACTCTTCCTCATTTCTGTGTGGCGCGGCCTCGTTGGCAGCGGGGCGGGGCCTCGGTGGAGCCGGCAGTGTCCTCTACCTCGTTGTTGGCGGGGCGGGGCCTCGATAGAGCCGGCGGTGTCCTCTGCCTCATTGTTGGCGCCGCGGGGTCTCGGCGGAGCAGGGCCTCGTCGACGCTAGCGGAGCGGGGACTCGTCGGAGTCGGCATTGTCCTCTGCCTCATCCTCGGTCTCGCCAAACAGCGCCTCGCCCGCTTCATCGCCCTCTTTGCTAGCCTCTTTGTAGGCGGCCGCAACCTCCACCACCTGCATGCAGTACCGCTAGCGCTCGAGGCGGCCCTTGCGGGCGAAGCAGTACGAGTCGAGCAGCGCCTCCTGCTCCGCCCACTCCGCGACGATCTGCTCCTCCGCCTGCAGGTGCTCCTTGAGGAGGTGGTGGTTGTAGGCGGCGTCGGCCTGCGCCTCACGGAACTGCTCCTCACGCATCTGCCTCACCCTGTCCATATATTGGGCACGGGCCTCGCCGATGGTCATGGTGCAATGCACCGGCGAGGATGGCGCAGAGGAGGGGGTTGGCGCCGGATCGTCGACTACCATGTTCTCCATTGGGACGTCGTCGTCCTCCGGTTGCCTACCAGCCAGCCGGTCGGCAGCAATGGCTGCCATCTCCTTGTGGTCCGTCGTCCGCCCGTCCCGAAGAGCGCTGGAGCGCGAGGAAGCCATGGTGGGCAGTAGTGGTGTGGATAGGAGAAAGGGAACGGATGCGGATGCGGATGACTGCGGCTATGGCTGGCGCAGCAGTTTATATAGCAATGGTGGCCGGGCGGAGGGACGGACGTGTGGCGCCGGAGTAGCCGCCTCGGCAACCGCGTATCATTAATGTGGGCGGCAGATGGACGGACGGACAGCACTTGTGTCGTTTGAAGGCGGAGCAATCGCCTGCACCGGGAAGCGGGGAGGGCGGCGCTGACTGCTTTGGGCGGAAAGCGCGCGCGGGTGAGGAGATGACTTTACTTGGAGAGGATGACAATGGGGACCCACCAGGTCCATAGCCTCACGTACGCAAGTGCCTCCTTATTATATATATATATATATATATATATATATATATATATATAATTTATTTTGCTTCCTCCTGGTTTCCTGACATCACGGTCCCACACCATTGTCAACCTATGTAGTACTCCCTCCTTTCCGGTTTATAGGGCTTATCTCAAAATTTTAGTTTTTTCCATTTTATAAGGCTCAATTTGGTTGTTCCCCATCACATGTTCAGACTTCAAGGTGCATTAAATCATTGCATGCAAGTATTAAGAGAAACATGATTTTTTTGAGGAAAACAAGAGCATTAATTGGGTGCTTTTGCAAACTACAAAAAATATTCCACCACTCATCATCTACCTTGGTTGGTGAGATTTTTGAATTGATCCTTATAAACCGGAAAGGAGGGACTAGTCAATAAATGAGAGAATTGCACAAGAAGCGGCCAACAGCTGGGACCAAGCAGCTCAAGCAGTATTTGTGTTTTTGAGGTGTGAGCACTGCAGAGTTTTTCAATGTTTAGCCTAGATATTAATTTTTCTCCTCTGAACAACAAAGAAAACATCGCTGCAGGTATTAACTGGGTGGGCTATGGCCTGTCTAGCCCAGGCCAGATATCCAGCCCAGATATTAATTTTTTTCAAGTTGAAAGTGGCTAGCCCAGCTATACTTTTTTTTAGGAATACCCAGGCAAGGTCAAGTTGTTATTCTTCGCCCCGTTGGGCTGCAAATCTTTCCTAGGAGGGATGCATTAGGCTTAACAAGAAAATGGGCTTTAAGAAATAATAAATGGGATGTAATTATAAAAACTGGGCAGTAACTATAAAAAATGCACCAAACACGTGATTACTTTATAAAATATTATTTTTGGATATTGAAAATTTTAATTTCATTAATTGTTGCGAGTGCAATGTTTCGTTGGATTTTTACGTAATATAAATTTATATTTAAATTGTATTTAATCTGACTAGAAATTTCGGGATAAAAATATTTCGGATCCCATCAAAATGTGGGAAATTTTATTGAATTCTGTTTTGAACGGTTGGTTGAAATGGGATGTACTTTTAACAAACTGTAAATGGGATGTAATAAATTCCATTAGAATTCAAAAATGGGCTACACATTCTTACAAATCTCAAATGAGCTATAAGTTCTCTGCCACACACTTTTGGCCTTACTAAGTTGACACGTCCCCTAAAAAACAGAGTTGACGCGTATGCAAGGCTTTGTCAACTTATAGTCAACACACGGTTCTAGTAGCAGTGGCCGTTGGATGTCCATCCAACGGATGCCGTGCTTCTTCTTCAATCTCGGATATTCTAGCTTCACCCGCCCAAAAAATGATTCCTCCCCCAGACATCTGGGGCGCACCGTTTCGGATGCTGACCTGTGGGCCTACTAAGTTGACGTACCAAGGGTTTTGTCAACTTAGTCAATATAAATGATTCTAGCTGCAGTGACCGTACAGTGTCCATCCAACGGTGGTCGTGCTTCTTCAACCTATGGTCTTCTTTTGCTCCAGCCGCCCAAAGCAGTGCATGTCGTGCCGCCTGCTCCTGCCTCCCGTGGCCGGCTGTGCTGCCGCAGAGGCCTCACCGCCCCCTACTACTCCCGCCGCTGGCCAGGCCATCCCTCCACTCACCCACACCCCCTGTTATTCTGCGGCGACGGCAGCGCAGCCGAACCAGTGAACCCTCGTACTCCTCTCCGCGTGTGCATCCACTGCCGTGTCTTCCCCGGCTCCACGTCGTCCCCTTCCTAGGCCTCGCCGTCGTCCACCGCCCTGGTGCTCTCGGCGCGGCATGGTCAACGTGGTCAAGGAACGACTTCCATTGGACGTGGACTGTACGTGGAGAGGCTGACATCTGGGTCCACGGCAGCCGCAAGGAAGTGCCTCCTTATTACGCGCAAAATAATTATTCCTCCACCTGACAGCGGGGACCCACCGGACGGGCCACCGTATTTAGCGAAAAAATTGATTCGCCCCCTGATTGTTGGTACCCACGAGCTACATCTTCGCACTCAAGGAAGTGCGTCCGGGAAAAAACAATTCGCCCCCCTGACTGCTGGGACCCACCAGCTACATCTTCGCACGCAAGGAAGTGCATCTGGAGAAAAAAGATTCGCCCCCCGACTGCTGGGACCCACCAGCTACACCTTCGCACGCAAGGAAGTGCGTCCGGAAAAAAACGATTCGCCCCCCTGACTGCTGGGACCCAGCAGCTACACCTTCGCACGCAAGGAAGTGCGTCCGGGCAAAAAAACGATTCGTCCCCCTGACTGCTGGGACCCACCAGCTACATCTTCGCAGGCAAGGAAGTGCCTGACAGTCGGGACCCACCTGGTCAAAGCGTACGTAGAGTTGTCATTCTGGTCGCGAACGTGTATGTACATACTGGTCGATGTAGAGGCACGCACGTGCCGTAGTAGAGGCGTGCACGTGTCATAGTAGAGGCGCGCACGTAGCATGTACACGTACTACAGCGGCCAGGGTGCAAGAAAGAAAAATACGGCCACGTATGTGTACATACGGGCGGGGTCTCGAACGCCTACTCGCGCATACATACGCCCAGGGCTCGTGTACATGGCTGGGTCGGAACGGAGAAATAGCGTCGTCGTCGTGTTCATGGGGAGGCAACAGAATGCGTCGTGTTCATGGGGAGGCAACGGAATGCGTCGTGTTCATGGGGAGGCAACGAAATGCGCCGTGTTCATCGGGAGGCAACGGAACGCGTGGGAGCCAACCGGCTGGGTCGGAATGGAATGTGTGGTCGTGTTCATCGGGAGGGCTTGGACAGAACAGGCGATGGAAACGAGGCCTGGCGTACCGCAGAACGGAGGAAACGGACCTCCTACGGTCGAAACGGGGGTCCTGTTGATCGGGAGGGGTGTGGCGTACCGCAAAACGGAGGAAACGGGCCTCCTACGGTCGAAACGGGGGTCCTGTTGATCTGGAGGGGTGTGGCGTACCGCAAAATGGATGAAACGGACCTCCTACGGTCAAAACGGGGGTCCTGTTCATCGGGAGGGGTGTGGCGTACCGCAAAACGGGACTCCACGGGATAGTGTTCATATCCACCATTGACCTCCTCCAGCCTCCACGGGCTACCGTCGACCTCCTCCAGCCTCCACGGGCTCCTGTTCATCCAGCCTCCACCGCGTGCTACTCCACCGGCTACTGTTCAACCACCCCTCCACCGTCTACTGTTCATCCAGCCCTCCACACCATGGGGTCATGTTCAACCACCCCTCCACGGGCACCCCTCCACCGTCTACTGTTCATCCAGCCCTCCACACCACGGGGTCCTGTTCATCTAGAGGCAACGCCACCGCTCACTGTTCATCCACCCCCCCCACCCCCCGCCCCCGCAATGCTCACTGTTCATCCAATCGATCGGCTTCAGTTAGCAGCAGTAGCGAAGGAATCGCTCGATCAGGTTCAGTTAACAGCCATCAATCGATTGCTCGGGTTCAGTAACGTGTAGCCTGCAGTGCAATCACTCGGGTTCAGTTAGAGCCCAACGCCTCGCTCGGGTTCAGTTAGAGCCAACGCCTCGCACACACGCGCGTACGTGTATGAGAGAAACACGCATCGCTCGGCCCCCGACCTCCCACCGTAACCGAGAACTCCTCGAAATTTTCCTCGCCCTCGCTTATACCATGGTTTTTTCCATCATGGACGGCCCAAAGAATGTCATGCAGCTGTGTCTCCGGCCCGCCCAGGACGAAAAGCCCATTTTCTGTCATGATTTTTTGTCATAGAAGTAGGAGCCCACCACATCTATGATGATACCGGGTTTTGTCACAATTATCGTCATAGAAGTGTCATATGTATGACAGGAAAAAAATTCGTTTGGCCCAAAATGTCATGGATGTGTCTTTTTTTTGTAGTGTTGTCTCCTGTTACCATCGATCCTTAGACGCACAGTTCGGGACCCCCTACCCGAGATCTGCCGGTTTTTACACCGACATTGGTGCTTTCACTGAGAGTTCCATTGTGTCGTCTTCAAAAGGCTTGATGGCTCCATCAATCATCTACAACAACGCCGCCACGAAGGAGATTTTCCTCCCCGACCAGATCTTTGTATTCGGCGGCTTCGCACTGCGGGCTAACTCGGTTGGCCATCTGGAGCAGATCGACAGCTACGCCCCTAGTCACCAGATCAGTTTTGGAAATCTGAACTATGCCGCAAATATCCGAGGATACTTGATCTTCCAAGGGTTCGCGGCCTCAACCACCGCTCCGGCCTTAGATCGGGAGCGCATCATCAGGTCAGAAGACGGGAGTCTAGAGCCCGCCGGACTCTCTGCGGCCTTAGAGCTCAACACCGGAAAACTAGAGAGAGTAGCGTCTCCAGCAATCATTGCAAAGCCGAACTCTTCTTCGGACACTAGTTCCGAACCTTGGAGACCCGTGTCATGCGTGCTCGGCCCAGAATCTTCCGACCCTATCCAAACCCCGCTCTTAAATGAGGCTTTGGACCTGATGCGGTCCCTCGTCATCACAGAGGAACCGCTTCTGAATCACGCCCAACCCGGACTAGGGGCTGGAAATAGGGAATTTTAGTTCCCACCCACCACCCACTTCATAGCCACTGTCGAGGACCTAACCGGCATGCTTGATTATGCCTCCAAAGACATCGACGGTATGGACGACGATGCCGGAGAGGAGCAGGCCCAAAACCCACCGGTCACCGGATGTTGGAC
Organism: Triticum urartu; assembly: GCF_003073215.2. Taxonomy (NCBI): domain Eukaryota; kingdom Viridiplantae; phylum Streptophyta; class Magnoliopsida; order Poales; family Poaceae; genus Triticum; species Triticum urartu. Next base: position 567,388,884 of record NC_053026.1, on the reverse strand, counting down.
GGCCACCTCCTCATATGACGTATATGTTGGAAATATTCCCTAGAGGCAATAATAAAATGGTTATTATTATATTTCCTTATTCATGATAATTATCTATTGTTCATGCTATAATTGTATTATCCGAAAATTGTGATACATGTGTGAATACATAGACCACAACATGTCCCTAGTGAGCCTCTAGTTGACTAGCTCGTTGATCAACAGATGGTCATGGTTTCCTGACTATGGACATTGGATGTCATTGATAATGGGATCACATCATTAAGGGAAAGATGTGATGGACAAGACCCAATCCTAAGCACAGCACAAGATCATGTAGTTCGTCTGCTAGAGCTTTTCTAATGTCAAGTATCTTTTCCTTAGACCATGAGATTGTGCAACTCCCGGATACTGTAGGAATACTTTGGGTGTGCCAAACGTCACAATGTAACTGGGTGGCTATAAAGGTGCACTACGGGTATCTCCGAAAGTGTCTCTTGGGTTGGCATGAATCGAGACTGGGATTTGTCACTCCGTATGATGGAGAGGTATCTCTGGGCCCACTTGGTAAGACATCATCGTAATGAGCTCAATGTGACTAAAGGGTTGGTCACGGGATGATGTGTTACGGAACAAGTAAAGTGACTTGCCAGTAACGAGATTGAACGAGGTATTGGGATACCGACGATCGAATCTCGGGCAAGTAACGTACCGATTGACAAAGGGAATTGTATACAGGATTGCTTGAATCCTCGACTTCGTTGTTCATCCAATGAGATCATCATGGAACATGTGGGAGCCAACATGGGTATCCAGATCCCGCTGTTGGTTATTGGCCGGAGAGTTGTCTCGGTCATGTCTGCATGGTCCCCGAACCCATGGGGTCTACACACTTAAGGTTCGATGATGCTAGGGTTATTAGGAAGATTTGTATGTGATTATCGAATGTTGTTTGGAGTTCTGGATGAGATCCCGGACGTCACGAGGAGTTCCGGAATAGTCCAGAGGTGAAGATTTATATATGGGAAGTCATCATATGGTCACCAGAAATATTCGGGGGTATGTCGGTATTGTACCGGGACCACCGGAGGGGTTTCGGGGGTCCACCGGGAGGGTCCACCTGCCCCGAAGGGCCTTATGGGCTGTAGGTGGAAGGGAACCAGCCCCTAGTGGGTTGGGCGTCATCCCACCCTAGGGCCCATGCGCCTAGGGTTTGGGAGAAACCCTAAAGGGGGCGCCACCCTTGCTTGGGGGGCAAGCCCCCTCCCCCCTTGGCCACCGCCCCCCTTCTAGATCTCATCTAGAGGGGCCGGCCCCCTTCCCCCTTGACCCTATAAATAGAGGGGCGAGGGGAGGGCTGCAGCACGACATCCAAGGCGCAGCCCCTCCCCTCCCCAACACCTCTCCTCCTCCGCGTGAGCTTGGCGAAGCCCTGCCGGAGAACTGCCACTCCATCACCACCATGCCGTCGTGCTGCTGTTGGAGCCTTCTTCCTCAACCTCTCCCTCCTCCTTGCTGGATCAAGGCGCGGGATACGTCACCGGGCTGCACGTGTGTTGAACGCGGAGGCGCCGTTGTTCGGTGCTTAGATCGGATTCGGACGTGATCTGAATCGCTACGTGTACGACTCCTCCAACCGCGTTCTTGCAACGCTTCCGACTCGCGATCTTCAAGGGCACGAAGATGCACTCCCTTCTCTCTCGTTGCTAGTTACTCCATAGATTGATCTTGGTGATGCGTAGAAAAATTTTAATTTCTGCAACGATCCCCAACAGTGGTATCAGAGCCAGGTTTATGCGTAGTTTCTATGCACGAGTAGAACACAAGTTGTTGTGGGCGTCGATTTTGTCAATTTACTTGTCGTTACTAGTCTTATCTTGATTCGGGGGCATCGTGGGATGAAGCGGCCCGGACCGACCTTACACGTACACTTACGTGAAACTGGTTCCACCGACTGACATGCACCAGTTGCATAAGGTGGCTAGCGGGTGTCTGTCTCTCCCACTTTAGTCGGATCGGATTCGATGAAAAGGGTCCTTATGAAGGGTAAATAGAAATTGGCATATCACGTTGTAGTTTTGGCGTAGGTAAGAAACGTTCTTGCTAGAAACCTATAGCAGCCATGTAAAAACTTGCAACAACAATTAGAGGACGTCTAACTTGTTCTTGCAGCGTATGCCGTGTGATGTGATATGGCCAAAAGGATGTGATGAATGATATATGTGATGTATGAGATTGATCATGTTCTTGTAACAGGAATCACGACTTGCATGTCGATGAGTATGACAACCAGCAGGAGCCATAGGAGTTGTCTTAATTTATTTATGACCTGCGTGTCAACATAAACGTCATGTAATTACTTTACTTTATCGCTAACCGTTAGCCATAGTAGTATAAGTAATAGTTGACGAGACAACTTCATGAAGACACGATGATGGAGATCATGATGATGGAGGTCATGGTGTCATGCCGGTGACAATGATGATCATGGCGCCCCGAAGATGGAGACCAAAAGGAGCAAAATGATATTGGCCATATCATGTCACTATTTGATTGCATGTGATGTCTATCATGTTTTGCATCTTATTTGCTTAGAATGACGGTAGCATAAATAAGATGATCCCTCGCAATAATTTCAAGAAAATGTTCCCCCTAACTGTGCACCGTTGCTAAGGTCCGTTGTTCCGAAGCACCACGTGATGATCGGGTGTGATAGGTTCTAACGTTCGCATACAACGGGTGTAAGCCAGATTTACACACGCAATACACTTAGGTTGACTTGACGAGCCTAGCATGTACAGACATGGCCTCGGAACACGGAAGACCGAAAGGTCGAACATGAGTCGTATAGAAGATACGATCAACATGAAGATGTTCACGGATGATGACTAGTCCGTCTCACGTGATGATCGAACACGGCCTAGTTGACTCGGATCATGTATCACTTAGATGACTAGAGGGATGTCTATCTGAGTGGGAGTTCATTAAATAATTTGATTAGATGAACTTAATTATCATGAACATAGTCTAAAATTCTTTGCAATATGTCTTGTAGATCAAATGGCCCACGCTAATGTTGCCCTCAACTTCAACGCGTTCCTAGAGAAAACCAAGCTGAAAGACGATGGCAGCAACTACACGGACTGGGTCTGTAACCTGAGGATTATCCTCATAGCTGCCAGGAAAGCATATGTCCTTGATGCACCGCTAGGTGAAGCACCTGTTTTCCCAGCAGAAGAAGATGTTATGAACGCCTGGCAGACGCGCAGTGATGATTACTCCCTGGTTCAGTGCGGCTTGCTTTACAGCTTAGAACCAGGGCTCCAAAAGCATTTTGAGCAACACGGAGCATATGAGATGTTCCAAGAGCTAAAAATGGTTTTCCAAGCTCATGCCCGGGTCGAGAGATATGAAGTCTCCGACAAGTCCTACAGTTGTAAGATGGAGGAGAATAGTTTCGTCAGCGAGCACATACTCAAAATGTCTAGGTTGCACAACCGCTTGTCTCAGCTGGGAGTTAACCTCCCGGATGATGCGGTCGTTGACAGAATCCTTCAGTCGCTCCCACCTAGCTACAAGAGCTTTGTGATGAACTTCAATATGCAGGGGACGGAAAAGACCATTCCTGAGGTATATTCAATGCTGAAATTAGTGGAGGTGGAAATCAAAAAGGAACATCAAGTGTTGATGGTGAATAAAACCACTAAGTTCAAGAAAGGCAAGGGTAAAAAGAACTTCAAGAAGGACGGCAAGGGAGTTGCTGTGCCCGGTAAGCAAGCTGCCGGTAAGCAGACAAAGAATGGACCCAAGCCTGAGTCTGAGTGCTTTTATTGCAAGGGAAACGGTCACTGGAAGCGGAACTGCCCCAAGTACTTAGCGGATAAGAAGGTCGGCAATGTCAAAGGTATATGTGATATACATGTTATTGATGTGTACCTAACCAGCGCTCGTAGTACCTCCTGGGTATTTGATACCGGTGGTTGCTCATATTTGTAACTCAAAACAGGAGCTGCGGAATAAACGGAGACTGGCGAAGGACGAGGTGACGATGCGCGTCGGGAATGGTTCTAAGGTCGATGTGATCGCCGTCGGCACGCTACCTCTACATTTACCTACGGGATTAGTTCTAAACCTCAATAATTGTTATTTAGTACCATCTTTGAGCATGAACATTGTATCTGGATCTCGTTTAATGCGAGATGGCTACTCATTTAAATCTGAGAATAATGGTTGTTCTATTTATATGAGAGACATGTTTTATGGTCATGCCCCGCTGGTCAATGGTTTATTCTTATTTAATATCAGACGTGATGTTACACATATTCATAGTGTGAATGCCAAAAGATGTAAGGTTGATAATGATAGTCCCACATACTTGTGGCACTGCCGCCTTGGTCACATTGGTGTCAAACGCATGAAGAAACTCCGTGCAGATGGACTTTTGGAGTCTCTTGATTATGAATCATTTGACACGTGCGAACCATGCCTCATGGGCAAAATGACCAAGACTCCGTTCTTCGGAACAATGGAGCGAGCAACCAACTTATTGGAAATCATACATACTGATGTGTGCGGTCCAATGAGTGTTGAGGCTCGCGGAGGCTATCGTTATGTTCTCACCCTCACTGATGACTTGAGTAGATATGGGTATGTCTACTTAATGAAACACAAGTCTGAGACCTTTGAAAAGTTCAAGGAATTTCAGAGTGAGGTTGAGAATTAACGTGACAGGAAAATCAAGTTCTTACGATCAAATCGTGGGGGAGAATATTTGAGTCACGAATTTGGCACGCACTTAAGGAAATGCGGAATTGTTTCACAACTCACGCCGCCTGGAACACCTCAGTGTAATGGTGTGTCCGGACGTCGTAATCGCACTCTATTGGATATGGTACGATCTATGATGTCTCTTACCGATCTACCGCTGTCATTTTGGGGTTATGCTATAGAGACTGCTGCATTCACTTTAAATAGGGCTCCGTCGAAATCCGTTGAGACGACACCGTATGAATTGTGGTTTGGTAAGAAACCTAAGTCGTCGTTTCTAAAAGTTTGGGGATGTGATGCTTATGTCAAGAAACTTCAACCTGAAAAGCTCGAACCCAAATCGGAAAAATGCGTCTTCATAGGATACCCTAAGGAAACTATTGGGTATACCTTCTACCTTAGATCCGAAGGCAAGATCTTTGTTGCCAAGAATGGATCCTTTCTAGAGAAAGAGTTTCTCTCGAAAGAAGTAAGTGGGAGGAAAGTAGAACTTGATGAAGTATTGCCTCTTGAACCAGAGAGTGGCGCAGCTCAAGAAAATGTTTCTGAGGTGCCTGCACCGACTAGAGAGGAAGTTAATGATGATGATTATGAAACTTCAGATCAAGTTGCTACTGAACTTTATAGGTCCACAAGGACATGTTCCGCACCAGAGTGGTACGGCAACCCTGTCCTGGAAATCATGTTGTTAGACAATGCTGAACCTTCGAACTATGAAGAAGCAATGGCGGGCCCAGATTCCGACAAATGGCTGGAAGCCATGAAATCCGAGATAGGATCCATGTATGAAAACAAAGTATGGACTTTGACTGACTTGCTCGATGATCGGCAAGCCATAGAAAATAAATGGATATTTAAGAAGAAGACAGACGCGGATGGTAATGTGACCATCTATAAGGCTCGACTTGTCACTAAAGGTTATTGACAAGTTCAAGGGGTTGACTACGATGAGACTTTCTCACCCGTAGCGAAGCTGAAGTTCGTCTGAATCATGTTAGCAATTGTTGCATTCTATGATTATGAGATAGGATCCATGTATGAAAACAAAGTATGGACTTTGACTGACTTGCTCGATGATCGGCAAGCCATAGAAAATAAATGGATATTTAAGAAGAAGACAGACGCGGATGGTAATGTGACCATCTATAAGGCTCGACTTGTCACTAAAGGTTATTGACAAGTTCAAGGGGTTGACTACGATGAGACTTTCTCACCCGTAGCGAAGCTGAAGTTCGTCTGAATCATGTTAGCAATTGTTGCATTCTATGATTATGAGATAGTGGCAAATAGGACGTCAAAACGGCATTCCTTAATGGTTTCCTTAAGGAAGAATTGTATATGATGCAGCCAGAAGGTTTTGTCGATCCTAAGAATGCTTGACAAGGTGTGCAAGCTCCAACGCTCATCTATGGGCTGTGCAAGCATCTCGGAGTTGGAACATTCGATTTGATGAGATGATCAAAGCGTTTGGGTTTACACAGACTTATGGAGAAGCCTGTGTTTACAAGAAAGTGAGTGGGAGCTCTGTAGCATTTCTCATATTATATGTGGATGACATATTATTGATGGGAAATGATATAGAATTCTTGGAAAGCATAAAGGCCTACTTGAACAAGTGTTTTTCAACGAAGGATCTTGGAGAAGCTGCTTATATATTAGGCATCAAGATCTATAGAGATAGATTGAGACACCTCATTGGTCTTTCACAAAGTACGTACCTTGACAAGATATTGAAGAAGTTCAATATGGATCAGTCCAAGAAGGGTTTCTTGCCTGTATTGCAAGGTATGAGATTGAGCACGACTCAATGCCCGACCACGGACAGAAGATAGAGAAAAGATGAGTGTCGTCCCCTATGCCTCGGCCATAGGGTCTATATGTATGACATGCTGTGTACCAGACCTGATGTAAACCTTGTCGTAAGTTTGGTAGTAAGGTACCAAAGTAATCCCGACATGGAACACTGGACAGCGGTCAAGAATATCCTGAAGTACCTGAAAAGGACTAAGGATATGTTTCTCGTTTATGGAGGTGATGAAGAGCTCGTCATAAAGGGTTACATCGATGCTAGCTTCGACACAGATCTGGATGACTCCAAGTCACAAACCGGATACGTGTATATTTTGAATGGTGGGGCAGTCAGCTGGTGTAGCTGCAAGCAAAGTGTCATGGCGGGATCTACATGTGAAGCGGAGTACATGGCAGCCTCGGAGGCAACACAAGAAGCAATTTGGATGGAGTTCATTACCGACCTAGGAGTTATTCCCAATGCGTCGGGCCCGATGATTCTCTTCTATGACAACACTGGAGCTATTGCCCTTGCCAAGGAGCCTAGGTTTCACAGGAAAACCAGGCATATCAAGCGTCGCTTCAACTCCATTCGTGAAAATGTTCAAAATGGAGACATAGATATTTGTAAAGTGCATACGGACCTGAATGTCGCAGATCCGTTGACTAAACCTCTTCCTCGAGCAAAACATGATCAACACCAGAACTCTATGGGTGTTCAATTCATCACAATGAAACTAGATTATTGACTCTAGTGTAAGTGGGAGACTGTTGGAAATATGCCCTAGAGGCAATAATAAAATGGTTAATATTATATTTCCTTGTTCATGATAATTGTCTAATGTTCATGCTATAATTTTATTATCCGAAAATCGTGATACACGTGTGAATACATAGACCACAACGTGTCCCTAGTGAGCCTCTAGTTGACTATCTCGTTGATCAACAGATGGTCATGGTTTCCTGATTATGGACATTGGATGTCATTGATAACGGGATCACATCATTAAGGGAAAGATGTGATGGACAAGACCCAATCCTAAGCTTAGCACAAGATCGTGTAGTTCGTCTGCTAGAGCTTTTCTAATGTCAAGTATCTTTCCTTAGACCATGAGATTGTTGCAACTCCCGGATACTGTAGGAATACTTTGGGTGTGCCAAACGTCACAATGTAACTGGGTGGCTATAAAGGTGCACTACGGGTATCTCCGAAAGTGTCTCTTGGGTTGGCATGAATCGAGACTGGGATTTGTCACTCCGTATGATGGAGAGGTATCTATGGGCCCACTCGGTAAGACATCATCGTAATGAGCTCAATGTGACTAAAGGGTTGGTCACGGGATGATGTGTTACGGAACAAGTAAAGTGACTTGCCAGTAACGAGATTGAACGAGGTATTGGGATACCGACGATCGAATCTCGGGCAAGTAACGTACCGATTGACAAAGGGAACTGTATACAGGATTGCTTGAATCCTCGACATCGTGGTTGATACGTCTCCAACGTATCTATAATTTTTTATTGCTCCATGCTACTTTATCTACTGTTTTGGACTATATTGTGCTTTATTTTCCTCTTTTATATTATTTTTGGGACTAACCTATTAACCGGAGGCCCAGCCCAGAATTGATGTTTTTTGCCTATTTCAGTATTTCGAGGAAACAGAATATCAAACGGAGTCCAAACGGAATGAAACCTTCAGGAACGTGATCTTCTCACTGAACGTGATCCAGGAGACTTGGACCCTACTCCAAGAAGTTTCCGGGGAGGTCACGAGGGTGGAGAGCGCCCCCCCTGGGCGCGCCCCCTGCCTCATGGGCTCCTCGGAGCTCCACCGACATGCTCCTTCCTCCTATATATACCTACGTACCCCCATCAGACCAAAGATGGAGCCAAAAACCTAATTCCACTGCCGCAACTTCCTGTATCCACGAGATCCCATCTTGGGGCCTGTTCCACGAGACCAAAGATCACAATCTCTATCTCTCGCATTACATTATTTGCCATTTGCCTCTCGTTTTCCTCTCCCCCACTTCACCCTTGCCGTTTTATTCGCCCTCTTTTTTTCCCTTGCCTTTTGTTTGCTCGTGTGTTAGTTTGCTTGCTTGTCGTGATGGCCCAAGATGCTACCAAATTGTGTGACTTCACCAATACCAATAACAATGATTTCCTTAGCACTCCGATTGCTCCTCTTGCCAATACTGAATCTTGTGAAATCAATACTGCTTTGTTGAATCTTGTTATGAAAGATCAATTCGCCGGCCTTCCTAGTGAAGATGCCGCTACTCATCTAAATGGCTTTGTTGATTTATGTGATATGCAAAAGAAAAAGGATGTCGATAATGATGTCGTTAAATTGAAGCTATTTCCTTTTTCGCTTAGAGATCGTGCTAAAGCGTGGTTTTCATCTTTGCCTAAAAATAGTATTGATTCTTGGAACAAGTGCAAAGATGCTTTTATCTCTAAGTATTTTCCTCCCACTAAGATTATCTCTCTTAGGAACGATATTATGAATTTTAAGCAACTTGATCATGAACATGTTGCACAAGCTTGGGAGAGAATGAAATTAATGCTACATAATTGTCCTACTCATGGTTTGAACTTATGGATGATTATACAAAAAATTTATGCTGGATTGAATTTTGCTTCTAGAAATCTTTTAGATTCGGCCGCGGGAGGCACTTTTATGGAAATCACTTTAGGAGATGCTACTAAACTCCTAGATAATATTATGGTCAATTATTCTCAATGGCATATTGAAAGATCTACTAATAAAAAAGTGCATGCTATAGAAGAAAAGATGGATGAACTTAGGAATTTATTTGTTAAGAGTGTTTCTTCTGATCCCAATAATATGCCTTTATCTACCTTGCTTGAGAATAATAATGAATCTATGGATGTGAATTTTGTTGGTAGGAATAGTTTTGGTAACAACGCGTATAGAGGGAATTTTAATTCTAGGCCTTATCCTAGTAATCCTTCTAATAATTATGGAAATTCCTACAACAACTCTTATGGAAATTTTAATAAGATGCCCTCTGAATTTGAGAGTAGTGTTAAAGATTTTATGAATTCGCAAAAGAATTTCAATGCTTTGCTTGAAGAGAAATTGCTTAAAGTTGATGATTTGGCTAGGAACATTGATAGAATTTCTCTTGAGGTTGATTCTTTAAAGCTTAGATCTATTACTCCTAAGCATGATATCAATGAGTCTCTCAAAGCCATGAGAATTTCCATTGATGAGTGCAAAGAAAGAACCGCTAGGATGCGTGCTTACAAAGATGCCTTTATTAAAGCGTGTTCTTCTAAATCCTATGAAAATCAAGATGAAGATCTGAAAGTTATTGATGTGTCCCCTATTAAATCTTTGTTTTGCAATATGAATCTTGATGAATCTGATTATGATCTTCCCTTACCTAGAAGGCATTCTAAGAATTATGAGTTTTTAGATCCTGATGATGAAATTGATAAAAAAAGGGATTGAAAGAAATAAAAAT